>NC_080634.1:119096756-119289256 GCF_027579445.1 Ammospiza nelsoni
AGCTCTGTCTCTAAGTTGGATGAGAAAGATGAAGGCCACAAGAAGATGTTCCCATCTCCAGTTTCACCCATTCCATGGATTTCCTCCTTCCTGGCTCCATCCCCGCTGGATCCCATCCCACAGATTCTCCAGCCAGAGCACGAGGGCTTTTCTAAATCCACTTATCATCAGTTTAGCACCACATTGCAAAAGCAGGGCTGCATTTTTTCTGTGAAACTCAAGAAAGTGTCTTTCATTCTCTGAATTGTCCCCTCCTTGCCTTCATTTCCTGTCCCCTCCAGAGCCCTGCCTGCTTTGTTTTGCTTTTCAGTGATGAGGGGAAAGGAGTGGGAAGAGAAGAGAATTTATTTATATTTATTTGGTTTGATTTGATGATGTTTCCACGATTAAGAAATTTCTTCTTTCCTGTGGCAGAGGCAGCAAGGAAAACTGCTTAATTTGAGAAAGTCCAAAGCAAAACAAGACAAAAAAATCAGAATATTCATCTCCCTGGATGACTGTTTAAAAAAAGATAATGAAAGACCAAAGTGGTTCTGATGAGGGGGGAGATTCTGTGGAGTAAAGGAATGACAGAAGTCAGGGAGTCCATGAATCTTCCAAAGTTTTATTAATTAATAACAAAATTGGAAATTGATATAAATTAATCCATGATCTCCTATATAAGCACATGGCAGTGGGATGGGATAAAGGGGGAAATGTGAAAGGAAGAGAAAAAAGATGAGAAGGAAGGAAGGAAAAGGAAAAGGAAAAGGAAAAGGAAAAAGGAAAAGGAAAAGGAAAAGGAAAAGGAAAAGGAAAAGGAAAAGGAAAAGGAAAAGGAAAAGGAAAAGGAAAAGGAAAAGGAAAAGGAAAAGGAAAAGGAAAAGGAAAAGGAAAAGGAAAAGGAAAAGGGAAAATGAAAAGGAAAGGAAGGAAAAGGAGAAGCAAAAGGAGAAGGAAAAAGTAGGAGAAAGAAGAAGAAGGAGAAAGGAAAGGGAAAGGAAAGGAAAAGGAAAAGGAAAGGAAAAAAAAGAAAAGGAAAAGGACAAAGAAAAGGAAAAAGGAAAAGGAAAAGGAAAAGGAAAAGGAAAGGAAAAGGAAAAGGAAAGGAAAGGAAAGGAAAAGAAAAGGGAAAAGGGAAAAAGGAAAAGGAAAAGGAGAAAGGAATGAAAAGGAAAGGAAGGAAAAGGAGAAGCAAAAGGAGAAGGAAAAAGTAGGAGAAAGAAGAAGAAGGAGAAGGAAAGGGAAAAGGAAAAGGAAAAAGGAAAAAAAAAAAAGGAAGGGAAAAGGGAAAAGGAAAAGGAAAAAGGAAAAGGAAAAAGGAAAAGGGAAAAGGAAAAGGAAAAGGAAAAGGAAAAGGAAAAGGAAAAGGAAAAGGAAAAAGGAAAAGGGAAAATGAAAAGGAAAGGAAGGAAAAGGAGAAGCAAAAGGAGAAGGAAAAAGTAGGGAGAAAAGAAGAAGAAGGAGAAGGAAAGGGAAAAGGAAAAGGAAAAGGAAAAGGAAAAAGGAAAAAGGAAAAGGAAAGGAAAAAGGAAAAGGAAAAGGGAAAAAGGAAAAGGAAAAGGAAAAGGAAAAGGGAAAGGGAAAAGGGAAAATGAAAAGGAAAGGAAGGAAAAGGAGAAGCAAAAGGAGAAGGAAAAAGTAGGAGAAAGAAGAAGAAGGAGAAGGAAAGGGAAAAGGAAAAGGAAAAGGAAAAAGGAAAAGGAAAAAAAAGGAAAAGAAAAGGAAAAAGGAAAAGGAAAAAGGAAAAGGAAAAAGGAAATAGGAAAAGGAAAAGGAAAGGAAAAGGAAAAAGGAAAAGGAAAAGGAAAAGGAAAAGGAAAAGGAAAAGGAAAGGGAAAGGAAAAGGGAAAATGAAAAGGAAAGGAAGGAAAAGGAGAAGCAAAAGGAGAAGGAAAAAGTAGGAGAAAGAAGAAGAAGGAGAAGGAAAGGGAAAAGGAAAAGGAAAAGGAAAAGGAAAAGGAAAAGGAAAAGGAAAAGGAAAAGGAAAAGGAAAAAGGAAAAAAAAAAAAGAAAAGGAAAAGGAAAAGGAAAAAGGAAAAGGAAAAGAAAAGGAAAAGGAAAAGGAAAAGGAAAAGGAAAAAGGAAAAGGAAAAGGAAAAGGAAAAGGAAAAGGAAAAGGAAAAGGGAAAATGAAAAGGAAAGGAAGGAAAAGGAGAAGCAAAAGGAGAAGGAAAAAGTAGGAGAAAGAAGAAGAAGGAGAAGGAAAGGGAAAGAGGAAAAGGAAAAGGAAAAGGAAAAGGAAATAGGGAAAAGGAAAAGGAAAAGGAAAAGGAAAAGGAAAAGGAAAAGGAAAAGGAAAAGGAAAAGGAAAAAAGGAAAAAAGGAAAAGGAAAAAGGAAAAGGAAAAGGAAAAGGAAAAGGAAAAAGGAAAAGGAAAAGGAAAAGGAAAAGGAAAAGGAAAGGAAGGAAAGGAAAAGGAAAAGGAAAAGGAAGGATCTTCAGCCCCAGCTCATGTGTTGATCTTGCTGATGGAGTTTGCAGACTCTTCCATGTCTCTCCATATGCTTAAAAAACAAAATGTCTTTAATCCTGTGAGACCTGACCATGAGCTGCTTCTCTCCCAGCACTCAGAGGGATCCCCTCACCTTCCCAAGAAGTCTTTCCAGCTCCGTTTATGGCTTTTATTTCCTTGCATTCAGAAATGAAGCATAAGAAGGAATCTCCTCTCCTGCCTGGACTCACTGCTGCTGTTGGGACAGTCCAGGCTGACCCCAGATGTCAGAATTAATGCTCTTCTATCATTTTATGCACCAAAAAGGACAGAATTCTCATCTGGCACAGCTGAACTAAACCAACAGCAGCGTTCCCAGTGTGGTGTCCCTTTGGGAATGCCGTTCTAGGCTTGTGGGGAATGGGAATGAGGGGGATACTGCCTTAAACCTGACCACTCTTTGACAAGCTGAGCCTACATTTAACAGAAGCTTGGTAAGTGCAGGCACCATTACCTCGAGGGGGTAATGGCAGCTGAGATTGATCTATTGTGAGTCCTACAAATTTGAACAGTTACACTAAATGCTATTATAAATGTATGGAACCTCTTTGTCTTCAATTATTAAATGGAGTAATTTATGAAACCCAATCTCAATAACCTCACTGTCCTACTGGCCAGCCCCCGCTGAAAGGAAGAGTAAATTGTAGAGAACATTGCTATCGATCCCTCCTGCAGGGGGGGAAAAGGAGGATCAGGCCTGTTAACCCTTCCCTGCAGGACAAAGTGGTTCACTCGTTGGTTTCTTTTCCCCCCCCAGAGAGGTCGTGTCCTTCTTTCATTTCTGGGGTCGGGTTTTATGTCTGACAAGTGGTAATTGATTCCGCTGCTGGTTAGGCTGGGGGTAAGTGGGGGATGAAGTTTCAGTGAAAACAAATAGCAACTTCACAGGTCTGACCTTTCCTCTTTAAGCTTTTGTTGTGGTTTCCTTGGGATGTGCAGCTTAAAGACTGGAAACCAGCGGGTGTCTATCTCAGGAAGTTTCACTTTGGGCCTGGAGTTAAAGCTGGGTTTTGGCTTTGGAGCTCTTCGGGGCTTTTTCCATCTTCTTTCCCATGATTTTGCATGAGACATGAGGATGTGGTCCAGCAGAGCTGGGAGGGTCTGCCAGCAGGCTGAGGGTCACAGCTCGGGGTTTCAGTGTCCAGCAGGGCTGTAATGAGACAAAATCAATCCCAAAATATGAAGGCAGCCACTGCTCCTCAGTCTCGGGTTGCTGTTGATATTTGCTGCCCCTGAGAATGTGCAGGATGTCTCTGCTTCGGCCCGTGCGGCTGAAGAACGAGTCTGGACTCTTCACTTTTCATTCTTGAGGGTGGTTTATTAATTCTTATCTATAAAATTTTCTTTCTGCCCAGCCGAGATCTGCTCAGCAGGGCAGCCACAGGCACTCTGTGTTGTCCTTTTATACTACAAACTACGTATAACGTATTTACACTTAATTCCCAATACCCATCGCCCATGTTAGACAGTGCACCTCTACTCTAAACCAATGCCAAAGTGCCAACATCACTGCAGAAAATGGAGAACAAGAAGAGAGGAAGGAGAAGGAGAAGGAGAAAGGAGAAGGAGAAGGAGAAGGAGAAGGAGAAGGAGAAGGAGAAGGAGAAGGAGAAGGAGAAGGAGAAGGAGAAGGAGAAGGAGAAGGAGAAGGAGAAAGGAGAAGAAGAGAAGGAGAAGGAGAGAAGGAGAAGGAGAAGGAGAAGGAGAAGGAGAAGGAGAAGGAGAAGGAGAAGGAGAAGGAGAAGGAGAAGGAGAAGGAGAAGGAGAAGGAGATAGGAGGAGAAGGAGAAGGAGAAGGAGAAGGAGAAGGAGAAGGAGAGAAGGAGAAGGAGAAGGAGAAGGAGAAGGAGAAGGAGAAGGAGAAGGAGAAGGAGAAGGAGAAGGAGAAGGAGAAGAAGGAGAAGGAGAAGGAGAAGGAAGAAAGGAGAAGGAGGAAGGAGAAGGAGAAGGAGAAGGAGAAGGAGAAGGAGAAGGAGAAGGAGAAGGAGAAGGAGAAGGAGAAGGAGAAGGGAGAAGGAGAAGGAGAAGGAGGAGGAGGAGGAGGAGGAGGAGAGGAGGAGAAGGAGAAGGAGAAGGAGAAGGAGAAGGAGAAGAAGAAGAAGAAGAAGAAGAAGAAGAAGAAAGGCTAGACATGCCCAAGTTCCTCCGTCTTGTCCCCATAACCCCCCATACCAAAAATCCTAAAACCTACATTTCCACCCTGTGATCATTTTGTTATTACACTTATTCAAACCTGTTGTGACTTTCAGGTCCTCATACAAAGTTGGCAACTTGCTCCAAGGGACAAAATCAAATCCCCAAGTGTTCTGGGCAGCATTCTGGATGGGGTCCTCGGCAACTCTGGACACACTCGGAGGAATGTGCTGAGTTCTGACACCTCAAACCAAGCAGGTGCCAAATCTGCCACTTCTTTTTGTGCTAGAGCTGCCTCCTTTTACCAGCTCAGCAGCCTCATCTTTAATTGTCCCTCCTGGTTTCAAACCAGCTCCCTGGAGCTCAGTGGGCACTTCTGCAACAGATCCAGAGCTTGTCCCTGGATTGCAGCACAGTGATTTCAGCTAATGAGAACCAGTTCAACGAGGGAAAACCACACTGACCTGTGTGAGAAGCTTTGTTCTGCCTAGAACAGAAAGGAAAATATCCTCAGGGGCTCTGTCTCAATGCTTCCAGGTCAGGGAGAACATTGCTGCAAAGGGAATCTCTTTGTTTACAAACAAGTTGTTTTTGCCAAAGTCAGCCTTTATTTTAAGGTGTTCTCACAGAGGAAGCTCGAGGCTCAGCAGCTGCCTCCAACATGTTGCAACCCCCATGTGTTGCAATTGCAAGGGGAAAGGTTTTTAATGGGGTTTAATGGGATTTTTTTGTGGTGGTTTTTTTTTTTGCTTCTCTCAAGCATCTTTAATTTCTGAGGGAGCCCTGAAGATTCTTCTCTGCCACCTACAAGGAATGACCTTAAACTGAAGGAGGGCAAGGATGGATGGGATAGTGGGATATTGGGATATTGGGATATTGGGATATGGGATATTGGGATATGGATATTGGGATATTGGGACATTGGGATATTGGGATATTGGGATATTGGATATGGGATATTGGGATGTTGGGACATTGGGATATTGGGACGTTGGGATATTGGGATATTGGGATATTGGGATATTGGGATATGGGATATTGGGATATTGGGATATTGGGATATTGGGATGTTGGGATATTGGGATATGGGATATTGGGATATTGGGATATTGGGGACATTGGGATATGGGATATTGGGATATTGGGACATTGGGATATGGGGATTGGGATATTGGGATATTGGGATATTGGGATATTGGGATATGGGGATATTGGGGATATGGGGATATTGGGATATTGGGATGTTGGGAATTAGGAATTGTTCCCTGGCAGGTGGGGCAGGGCTGGGATGGAATTCCATCCCTGCATCCCTGGCAGTGCCCAAGGCCAGGCTGGACATTGGGGCTGCCTGGGGACAGTGGGAGGTGGTCCCAGTGATGATCTTTAAGATCCGTCCCAACCCAAACCATTCCATGATTCCATAATCCTCTGGTTCTGTGGAAATAAATCCCTGCCCTTTAATCTGGACAAAGCCATTCCAGAAACAACCAGAACATTCCTGCATTGTGCAGTTGGGGCATTAATTTTTATTTCTATATCTATATTTAAAAATTCATTGGAGAAATTGTGCCAGCACATGGACGTCCAGTGAAATGCAAAGGATGAGGGATTAATGACAAGGACCTTAAATCACAAAATGATCCAAATTATGCACCCAGATGTGCCAGGGATCTTTTAGGCTAATAAAATCTGTCACACTGTATGAATCCTTCCTATTTGAAGGAAAGGGAACAAAAAGGACATCCTGGAAAGGATAATCATAATTGCTCAGGTCAAATCCTGATTTATTTTAGCACAGACAGGAAATATTTAAACATTTGCTATAGCAGCCATGCATGCCATGAGCTGTATTTTGTTTAAAATAAGCAGCACGAGTTTTCCATCTTGATAAAAGAGGAATTTAATTAGATTGCTAAAATAAAACAAGACAAACAAAAGCAAACAGATGTAATAGAAAACATCTCTGAAAAGGAAATTCATGTTGCAAAAATCTCTTGACTAATCATAAAATGATGCAGCTTTGAAAAGGAAATACTGTTGATTGCATTTTGACTCCTCTGAGAAGTCAGATATTTGGAATACCCAGGATTGTTTAAGAATATTTCCTGCTGTGCACGTAAAAACAAATTGCACACTCAGACACTCAGGTCTGATTCTTATCTTTCATTTCAGTTTTAGACTCAGGTGAACCACCTGCCTTTTTTTTCCCCCTTTTTTTTAGGGAAACCTATCAATAGACAAAGAAATAGCAAATTTACCAAATGAGCTTGCCTGGGCCACACCCCTGAGGAGAAATGAAGAAAATCTACTGTCAGGTTGGCACTGATGTACGCAGGGTGGAAATGTCTTGTCTGATAAAAAATCCATTATTTGAAGCTACTGAATCCCAACCCTCTGACTGTACACATCAGCAGCATTAATTATGATTTTCCCCCCCTTTTTTTAGAGAATCCTATCAATAGACAAAGTAGAAGCAAATATGCCACAGGAGGGCCACACTCCTGAGGAGAAATGTAAGAAAATAAACTGCCCAGTTGGCACTGATGTACTCAGGATGGGAATCCATGATTTTAATCTACAAATCCATGATTTTAAGTTACTGAATCCCAACCCTCTGGTTATACAAACCAGCTACATTAATTATGCTGGGTTTTTTATTTTTTTGGAAGGCTATCAATAGACAAAGAAATAGAAGCAAATTTGCCAAACAAGGGCCACACTGCTAAGGAGAAATGTAAGAAAATCAGCTGCCAGGTGATTCCTTGTCATTGTTGGCACTCATATTCTCAAAGTGGGAATGTCTTGGATTACAAATCCATGATTTTAAGCTACTGAATCCCAACCTTCTGGTTGTACACACCAGCAACATTAATTATGCTTTCCCCCCTCCTTTTTAAGGAAAGCCTATCAATAGACAAAAAATAACAAATTTGCCAAATGAGGGCCACACTCCTGAGCAGAAATGTAAGAAAATAAACTGCCAGGTGATTCCTTGTCATTGTTGGCACTGATATTCTCAGGGTGGGAATGTTTTGGCTGACAAATCCATGATTTTAAGCTGCTCAGCTGCTGGAATAACATCCCTGAGTCACATCTGACCCAGCCTCAGGCTCTGCTGGTATCTTGGTTTGAAAAGCCAGGTGTCTGCTAAGGAAGGCAGGAGCCTCCCTTGAAATGGAAAATGTAAACCCCCTTCCTCCAAATTATTGTAATTTTGAAATTAAGGGGCTCTCAGGCAAAAATATGGGAATAGGAATAACAAAAAGAAAATTAAAAATACAAATGCAATAGTACAAAAAACAAACAAAAAAACCACTGACAAAGTAGGAATAGGAGCTGCCCCCCTGTGTGTCAGGGCAGTGTCCCAACCCCATCCCACGGGGGCTCAGCCCTCCTGCAGTGCCAGCTGTGGCTCTGCTGCAGCAGGGATCCTGCACAAGGGGGGAGTTTTCCTCTGCAGCTCCAGGGGAAGAGGCAGCTGCTCCTCTGGCAATGCAGGGGGCAAAGGCTGCTCTGCTGTCCCAGCACCTCAGATTGGATCCAGGCAGGAATGCTTGGCTCCTCCCCTGGGCGGAGCATCTCCCCATGGGATGCTGGGATTGGATCAGCCCTGCAGGGACACTCAGTGGCCATGGACAGCAGAGATCTCCTGCAGGGAGGGTTGGCTGTGGGAGAGAGAAAGGAAAAACTGCCCCAGGAACAGCAGAGAACTGCCCCACCTCAAAAAATTAAAATAGAACACACAGCCCCAGCTAAACCTTTCAACCTGAGGTAGCCGGGGTGGCACAAAGGCCTGGTCTCTGTCACTCAATATTTGTGGGCATTTCCAGCTCTCTGCTCCCCTGAACCTTGGAAAACTGAGGCAAAGCAGAGTGTGGAATGTTCAGCTGGATTCCTGACACCCCCAAACCTCCCCTTGCCTTTACATCTTTGCCCTGATTTTGGGAGCAGCTTCTGCCCAAGCTCTGTCTCCATGAGGGCCTGATAGGGACAAGGAACCCATCACGGCCCTTCTCATAATTTTTAAGAAGCTTTTGCCCTGCCAAAGCAAAGAAATTAAAAGCTGTGGCATGAGAAGGACATGGAAAGAACCTGCTAGGAGAAGGGCAATTAATATTCTTAAATTAAAAATTGAAAGATCGTCCATCATCTTCAAAATTCAGGCACAGCTTAGCTGGGGTTTGCAGCTTCATCCCCACACTTTTCCTGCCTTTATCAGCCTCCAGTTTTTGGTGTTGGACAAAAATCCTGGATTTGCTGAAATCAAAAATCTTGCTCTTGTCTTTGGTGAATTTGTTGCTCTGTTTCAGATTTTAATTTTTTAATTTTTTTTTAATATGGAAGAGGAAGGAAGGAAGAAAATTATGACTCCTGAGAATTTCCTGCCTCTCCACGTGGGTGACAAGGCATGAGGGAAAAGCCAATTCTGAGGAGAACAGATAGCAGGGACTTCATGTATCCCCTCAAACCCTCTTCCAAAGCTGTACAAGAGGGATAAATGGGATATTTTGTGGAATATATGGGATATAAGTGGAATAAATGGGATATTTTGCCTCTAAGCCTTCCCTCTTCAATATCCAGGAAGCCCAGGAAGGACACAGGCAAACCCACATGGCAAGTGAGGAAAAAACCCTGAACAAACCCTTTCAGAGCAGCCCAATCCAGCCTTCCACACATGGGTGGCCTGGGAAAAGCCTTTCCCTGACAGAAAACAGTGGAAAAAGATATTTAAAAAATGATATTTGAGTGGGGGAAATCAACTCTCACTTGTAGAGCATGAGCCAGATTGCAAAAATCATCAGCTTTTACTCAGGCAATAAAATGAGAGTCCAGGACGTCAGTGATGAGTAATATTAATGTGCTGTGTGAAGAAATGTTCTGGGAGACGAAAAAACTTCCATTTAATGTTTTCCTAAGTGTTGCTGGGTTCAGCACAGTCCTGCAAACCTGACCAGCTCTTCTGTCTCTGAGTGGAAGCTGAACTTTTTCCAGAATCTCCTGGGATTTCGAGATCTACGTAGGAAAGTTTTATAGAGAGGCACTTTGGGTAGCACAGAACAGACTGCAGGAGCCCTGAGGACAGAAAATTCAACTGAAATAATAGAAACAATAAGCAGAAAAAAAGAGATTTTGGGTGCTTTCATGCAAAACAAGAGCACAGGATGCTGCACCATGAGTGGAAGAAAAGAAAAAGAAAAGAAAGAGAGCAATGTCTGCACTTAATTTTATTTTTTTTTTTTTGTCTTGAGGAGGAAAAGCCAAAACACTGGAAAACCTGAAGGTTTTCAGGCAATTTACCACAAAAACCTTTAGTTATGGAATCATCCTGTCCCTCTATGTCCAGCAAGAGAGGGTTGGGAGGTGAAATATCTTTTAAAGAAGCAGAACTATGCAGAAAATGAAGTTTTATTGAGGGGTCTTAAAGCTCTGGACAAGGTTCATTTTCCAAGAGGCTTAATTCTGGGGATGGATTTGGGAAGTTGGCATTTTTCTGTTTATAAATATCTTTGTTGCTCTGACTTTTGTTCTACTTCTGGATCTTGCATCAGCTCCCACAGGGAAGGGACTGTCCTTTTTATATCTTTTTTTAAGCCTTTTTAGATATTTATTCAGCATTGAAAACCCCAAAACAGGGTATTTAATATCCCAGTTGGAAAAGGCCTCTTTTAGGTTGGAAAAGACCTCAAAAAATCAAGAGATTTGGCAAAGTAATTCCCACTGATTCTGTGAGATCCCCCAGCAAACCTGGGAATAAATCCAGCAGCCTGACACCTGGATGTGCCAGTGATCCCTAAATCATCCTTTTTACTCAGGAAAACAACTTTTATCTTTTCCAAATCCAACATTAACCAAGGGAACAAAGTTCAGGGAGCCTTTTTTTAATAAAGCAACAGTGAAAAAGCAGCATTGCCCTTGGTAAAGGGTGTGAACTCCTTCAGTGCAGGGGAAAGGCTGGCAAAAAATCTCCACATTTGCTCTGTGTGACTTGGAAATTCTCTCCAAAACAGGCTCTAGGCTTAACATTTATCACAATTCTTCTCGTTTTGTTTATCTACAACTCACAGCGCATTGTGCACTGCACTGCAATCTCATTTATTAAAAAAGATTAAGGTGATAGTGTGGATAAAATTCTTACTTAAATAACATTTATTGTAGAAAAACCACTCTTTGCTGCCTGAAAACTCATCCCTCATTTTCACAACATTTCTGCTTCTCATCACTAAAATTAACAGCTCAACTTATGACCCAAAGAAGGGGTTATTAATTTTGGAAATCAACTTGTCTTGCCCTCCATGACCACGTTTTGCTAAATGTGTCCAGTTCTTTACATGGTAGTGGAAGAAAATCATCCATGAGCGTCCTTCCTGCAGGGAATGCTCACAGGGAAGGGGGTGGGATGAATAATTTCAAGTTCAGAGAAGCTTTTCCTCGCTGGCCATCAGCACCACAGCCCAGGAGAGGATAAAAGGTTTTGTTTGCACCAAACACCTTCAGGGAAGAGAGCAAAAAAAGCTGGGCAAGGAAGGAGCTTTCCCAAATCTTCCCAAAGTCAGTGGGATGCACATTTGAGGATTTGGACAGAAGACCAAACATCACAGAACACTTGGAGTTGAGCTTTTAAGATGGAAAAGTAATGTTTTTAGCATTATTTGCCCACTCAGGTAATAGAATAGAATCCCAGAATCCCCAAATCATTGAGGCTGGGAAAGATCTCCAAGGTTATTGAGTGCAAGCTCTGCCTGATCCCCACCTTGGCCCCAGCCCAGAGCTCCGAGTGCCACATCCAGGCCTTGGACACCTCCAGGGATGGGCACTCCGAACCTCCCTGGCATTGAATATTTCAGCCCAAACTTATATTTTAACATTAAATCCCATATTTTCCCAGTTTTTACTGATGTAAATTATTTCTCTCTCTCAGCTTGGGCACCTTACTCTGAATTTGATGCTGTTGTAATCGCAGACAGGCCTTTTCATCGGTGTCTGTGCTAACCATGAATTGAATACTAAAGTGGAAAATCAATGTGTTCTGACCCAAACTGGGCTGGAAACGTTGGATTTTTCAGGAACAAGAGGGAATCAAGTCAATCACCTTGCAAGCAATGAAGAGCATTGATCTCAGCCAACAGCCAGAATTCATTTTTAAAGGTTACTGAGGGCTGAAAGCGATACTTGAGATGTCATGGAGCAATAATAAATAATAACACAAATAAAATGAAAATGTCAATATTTAATATATTAATAACATAATAATAAATAATAACACAAATAAACAATAATATTCATGTTTAATATAATAAATAATAATATAATAACAAAACAATCACATGTAATAACATCATAATAAACAATACCATACTAAATAATAACATAAATAAATATTATAATAGTGTTGATATTTAATATAATAAATAATAATATAATAACAAAATAATCACAATCACAAACATGTTAAACACTAGTACAAATATCAGTTATTTCCCATGTCTTTTAACCCAAAAAATAAAGTTTATTTACATCTTTAAAATCTCTCACAAAAATTGAAAAGCATGTTATGCATACAAAATAAAAACTCAGTCATCATTGCAAAACAAAAAACTAAAAAAAAAGAAATTAAAAATCAATTATTTTTTAAGAAAAATCAATAAAATCCAACTAATTTTAAAAATCACCAATAATAAACTTACACCACTTTTCAACTTATTAAAAAAAAAAAAAAAACAAAAATAATAAATCTCTCAAAACCATCACACCTAAAGTCCAAAAAACCCCTAAAAATTACTAAAACCCTTTAAAAAAAACCCAACCAAACACAAGGAGGGAGCCCTGGGGAGCCCACACCAAGTGCTGCTCACGACTCCTCTCCCATTGACCCTTCCACATCTCCAGCAGATTTGACAAAGAGAGGAAATGTTCTCCAGAAAACAACATTTCCCACAGTTGTCTTTAATTGCTGCTGCCCTCTGCATAGGAGGTTTTATTTTTACTGTTGCCTGATTGAAGCTGTGCCCAAAAATCTCAGCCCCCAAATTGCCCAATCGAGCAAAAGCCAGCAAATGAAATCCATGCAAAGAGACTATTCTTGTTCTGTTATTATTTGGGTTGTTCCCACATCCCACAGCACACTTTCCCATTAGCAGGGTTGGGAAAACAGCTTTTAGCAGCTGCTTGTTGGCCTGGTGCTATTTGCTTTATACAGTTTTTTACTACTACTATTATTATTATTATTATTATTATTATTATTATTATTATTATTATTATTATTATTATATTACTATTATTACATTGTATATAATTATATATTATATTATATTATATTATATTATATTATATTATATTATATTATATTATATTATATTATATTATATTACATTACAATACATTACATTACATTATATATTTTCTTAGATAATATATATTATATAATGAAAATAATATAATATATACTATATATTATATACTATATATCATATAGTATATAATATATACTATATATTATATACTATATATCATATAGTACATATATTTTATACAATATAATATATAATATATAACATATAACATATAACATATAGTATACAATATATAGTATATAGTATATTATATATTATATAGTATACATTATATATTATATATTATATATTATTCATTATATATTACGTATTATATATTACGTATTATATATTATATATTATATATTATATATTATATATTATATATTATATATTATATATTATATATTATATATTATATATTATATATTATTATTATATATTATATACTATATACTATATACTATATACTATATACTATATACTATATACTATACTTTATATATTATATTCTATATAATATATACTATACATTATACATTTATTATATATTATTAAGATATATTTTATATATTTATATTTTATATATATAATAATATATTTATATATCTTTTTTTTTAATAACAGAAGGGTATTAGAAAGGAAAGCAGGTAAATTGACAAGCAAATTTCTGTTTCTATCCCTGCACCAGGCAATAAATTTTACAAGCTTTAGATACAAAAGCAAAACATCTAATCTCATTAAAGATTAATTAATGAAACAGGAAAGAAGAGCCAGAGAGAGAAGAACATCCTGATTCTTCTTGGGATGCTTCCCTCAAACCCCCTGATGTTGACCTGGCAAACTCCTGGTGCTTAAAATCCCAGCACAGGAATCTGCTGTGCACATCTACTCCTGGTTTCCCTGTTCTTTTTTCCCAAAGAAAATTGGAAATTTCTCTGATTTTCCAAAAAAGAGAGTTGTTCTACTCTGCTGGGGTACATGAATGAAAAGAAAGAAATATAGAATAAATCTGGATTTTATAACTTAATTTTCTACATTGTACTGTGGCAAAGAGCTTTCATTCCCAGCACTGCTGCTTCTTCCTTCTCATCCTGATCTCAGTCTCAAATGGAAGCAGGATGGAACTCCTCATTCCTCGTCATCCCAGTGGG
The DNA here is from genome assembly GCF_027579445.1 of Ammospiza nelsoni. Classification (NCBI taxonomy): domain Eukaryota; kingdom Metazoa; phylum Chordata; class Aves; order Passeriformes; family Passerellidae; genus Ammospiza; species Ammospiza nelsoni. The sequence goes on from NC_080634.1 coordinate 119,110,847, forward strand.
AGAAGCATTCTCCTCCTCTCCAGGAAATATAATATCAAAATAGAAATTCAAATATCAAATAAAATATCAAAATTTTGGCCAGTTTTTGCAGAGGGAGGTAGAAATCCCTACTCCTGCTGAAATCAAAAGTCCTGTTGCCACCAAAGCTCATTTTTTTATGTCCACAAGGAGAGCATTTCCCTGGATTTTGAGGGGCCAAGGAAAGGAGACCTTCCAAGCAACAAAACCAATTTGAGGTTTAAAAACCCGAGATTCATCTATATTTCCTTTATACAGCTGAATTTCCATTCTCATTTAAGGGTCACGATGATCACTAAGATCAGGAGGAAGGAAAATGAAGAAGTTAAAAATTAGGCAAAAAGATTATTTGAGGCAGATTTATTCTCAGTTAAAAAAAAAAAATCTCTGACTTGCAGCCAGTTCAGATGTTGTTCCGAGAGAATAAATCTCCTGATAACGCCACAATTTCACCTTTTTAAAGCAGAACTTCTAAATCATAGCACTGTTTTATGAAAACTCTGTGTGTACACAGCAAATTTTCCCTCTTTTGATACAAAGTGACTGTTTATTCCCTCAATGCCTTATTTATAAAGGCCTCACAAAACAGCCATTCACCCACCAGTGACTCAGATTTTTGGGACTTTCCTGCTGGTCTGGGAATAATGTTTATAATACAAATGTCTGGTTAATGAAAGGGCATTTTCTGTGTGTCACTGACCTTTGTGTGCTGGAAGGAGCAGGGAAACAGCCCCTGGAGCTCCTCCTTTGCTCTTGGAAACTCGGGGTGACAGCGGCAGCGTTTCATTAGCAGGTGACACTGACGGGGCCTCTTCTGATCAAGCTTTTTTTTTTTTTTTTTTTTTTTTTTTCCAACCAACATTTTCCAGCTTAACGCTTTGCTTTCCCTGGAGTTGGATATTGTAATTAAATAGAATTGGAAGTTGTGGTTTTGAGAGGTTTTCCTTGTTTTTACACTGCCCAATCCATTTGGGGGGGGGGGTTGACAAATCCATGAGAGTGATGTCATGGTGTGAGCAATGGCACAACATGAACACTTAAATTAATTACAAAAAAAAGGAATAATTAGCTAAATTACTTTGTTTGCCTCACAGCTGAGATGGACAAAGAAGAATTTGAATAAGTTAGGGAATTAATTAGGGGAAAACCCTTTCTTCTCCTCAAGGAATGGTTGTTTCTAGTGGGTGGGTGTCTTAGTTTGAATAGCCAAGTGTCTGCTAAGGAAGGCAGGAGCCTCCCTTGAAATGGAAAATGTAAACCCCTTCCCTGTGGATTGTTATAATTTGGAAATTAAGGGGCTCTCAGGCAAAGATATGGGAATAGGAATGACAGTTCTTTATTAGAAAAGAAAATAAAAATAAATGAAATAATACAAAGCAACACTGCCAGAGTGAGAGCAGTCCCTGCCCCCTGTGTGCCAGGGCGGTGTCCCAGCCCCATGCCAGGGGGGCTCAGCCCTCCTGCAGTGCCAGCTGTGGCTCTGCTGCAGCAGGGATCCTGCACAAGGGGGGAGTTTTCCTCTGCAGCTCCAGGGGAAGAGGCAGCTGCTCCTCTGGCAATGCAGGGGGCAAAGGCTGCTCTGCTGTCCCAGCACCTCAGATTGGGTCCAGGCAGGAATGCTTGGCTCCTCCCCTGGGCGGAGCATCTCCCCATGGGATGCTGGGATTGGATCAGCCCTGCAGGGACACTCAGTGGCCATGGACAGCAGAGATCTCCTGCAGGGAGGGTTGGCTGTGGGAGAGAGAAAGGAAAAACTGCCCAGGAACAGCAGAGAACTGCCCCACCTCAAAAAATGAAAATAGAACACACATCCCCATTTCCAACCTCAGACAATGAGAAAGGTCTGATCCATGGATTCCCCATCCTTGTGGGGTGTGCAAGGAGCACTGGATGGGTGACAAGGTGGGGATCAGTCACAAGTTGGACTCGGTGACCTTGGAGGGCTTTGCCAACCTCAGGGATTCTGGGATTCCACGGTCTGGAGGTGGTTCCTGCACATCCCATTTGTCTCTCTGAGCACAGGGAATTCCTGTGTCCCCACTGCTGGGACAGGGACACTTTGAGCTCCCCCCACGCTGCACTGGGATGTTTGTGGTGACTGCAAATCCTCCTTTCATTTGTGTCCCATTCCTCCCTCCCTGCTTCTTGCACCAGAAGATAGCACAGCCTCAGTAATTCCCTTTCCAGGACTTCATTGGCTTTTCCACTCACTAATACCAATTTCCCTCTTCAATATCTTGGCATTTACCCCCTCTTAAAACCTTATCTCTCTGACCCCTCGTTTCTGATGGAGGAAGAGCCTAAAAAACAGGTGACAAAAACACTGAAACCAACATCAGATATTTCTGAAAGGCAAAATTTTGCAAATCATTTTCCCAACTTGAAGCTTCTCTCAACATTTCAATTCCCAGAAGGACAAAAGAAGGTTGGAAGTGTCTCCTGGTGTCAACAGCCTCAGTGTCCAATCTGAACCTCCCCTGGTGCAGTTTGGGGCCATTTCCTCTCATCCTTTCCCTTGGGAAAAGGGACGCGCCCTCCCCTCACTGCTCCCTCCTGAGAGGTTAAAAAGAACCCAATTTTTAATTTCTTTTGCCTCTCACACCTGAGTATGAATCCTCCTGTCAATGCCCTGCATTTCTCAGGGTTTTTTTTTTTTTTCATTTTTACGCATCCTCTGTTGCTGTTACTGAAAGTTGAAGTAAGAAGAAGAGAAACCAAGTGGCTGAAGGGTGCAAAGAGTAAAACAGAGCCTTGAAAAACATCGGCCAAACACAGATATCAAATAAACTGAAAAAGGAAAAGGACTTCTGCTCTCTGTTTCACTTCTCAGGTACACTACATTTAAAAGTCAGCACTGGCTAAAAGGGCTTTTTTAGGTAGAATCCCATTATGGTTTGGGGTGGGAGGGACCTTAAAACCATCTCATTCCACCTCTGCCAGGGCACCTTCCACTGTCCCAGGCTGCTCCCAGCCCCAGTGTCCAACCTGGCCTTGGGCACTGCCAGGGATCCAAAGCTTCTCTAGGAATCCTATTCCACGGCTCCTCACCCTCCTAGGGAACTATTCCTAATTCCCAATATCCCACCTATCCCTGCCCCCTGGCAGTTTAAAACCCTCTCTCACACTCTCAACCCTCTCTCACACTCTCTGCCCCTATAAAAAGTCCCTCTCCCTCCTTTTTATGATCCCTGGAAGGGGCTCTGAGGTCTCCCCAGAGCCTTCTCTTCTCCTGGTGTGCACCTCCAGCTCTCCCAAGGAGAATAAACACCCACAAACCCCACTGGAGTGCTCTGGGAGCAGGAACCCCATGGGAAAAGTTTAAAAAAATACCACTTTTTTTTTTTTTTTTTTCTGGCTGATCTGCTGCTTGTGGCTGAACAATGTGCACTTAAATCTGCCAGTGCTCGCCGTGTTTCCATCAGCTTGTGTCCCATTGTCCATTCTCCAGTGTCATTCAGCCTTATAACATCTGAACAAAACCAGGGCAGCAGGAGTGACTGGTGATTAACTGCCCTGGGCCTTGTCACCCCATGGAAAGCAGAGATTGAGCTCAGGGAATTTCTTTAATTAATTTTAACCTCACTGCCTTCAGATCTGCATCTCCAAGTGCCGTGGTTTGGAAGGGCAGAGCTGGGAGCCAAGGGCTGATGTGGAGATATAAATTTATATATTTGTATATGGGCACAGCATTGACTAAAAACTTCTTGGAGCCTTTTCTTATTTCTCAGGGCAGTTTCTGGCACAGGCATTGACTTTCTTCGTGCCTCCAGCTCTCTGGGGATGAGATTCCAGCCAGGAAACAGCCAGAGAAGCACCTCAGCACTACATGGCAGCCTCAAAGTAAGGCTTGGATGGCCCTGACTGGGATGGTAAAAGAGAATTCCAGAGTTCCTGAGGCTGGAAAAGCCCTCCCAGCCCATGAAGTCCCAGCTGTGTCCCATGCCCACCTTGTCCCCAGCACATTCACCTCACTCCTGGTGCTCAGTCACCTCCTCAGATTCTCTGCACAGCTCAAGGAGGTGCACCAGGCTTTAAAAAGGGGTCAAATTCTGTTTTATGGACACCTCTGGGCAGCCTCATGGGACCTGGGAATGAGGGGCCCTTGTTTCCAAACAGGATGGTCCAAGGAAGGAGAAGAAGCTCACAGAATTCTGGAAAAGGTTGAGGCTGGCACAGCCCTGCCAGCCCATGCAGTGCCAGCTGTGCCCCATGGGCACCTTGTCCCCAGCCCAGAGCACTCAGTGCCACCTCCAGGGCACACCTGCAGGGATGGGCACTGCAAAGCTCCCTGGGCAGCTCTTTCCAATATTTAACAACCTTGTCCTTGGAGAAATGCCTTCTGAATTCCTCCCTCTTCCCTCCTATACTCAATTCCAATCCAACCTTTAGACATCTACACCAAGAGTAGAATTTGCCCTGTGACATTTTGGAGGCCAATGATGTTCAGCAGCCTCCCTGAAGATGAAAACCAAAGGATGTGATAACATCCCAGTGAACCTTTTCAGCTTCTCCAAAAATAAACTTTCACACCTGCAATTTTTGCCCTGAAACCATGAGCTGGAACATCAGAAGGGGCTGCCCAGGGAGCTTTGCAGTGCCCATCCCTGCAGGTGTGCCCTGGAGGTGGCACTGAGTGCTCTGGGCTGGGCACAAGGTGCCCGTGGGGCACAGCTGGCACTGCATGGGCTGGCAGGGCTTTGCCAACCTCAGTTATTCCAGGATTTTGTGAGCTGTTTCTCTTTCTTTGGACCATCCTGTTTAGAAGCAAGAGTCCCTCATTCCCAGGTCCCGTGAGGCTGCCCATGAAACGGAATTTGACCCCTTTTTAAAGCCTGGTGGACATCCTTGAGCTGTGCAGAGACTCTGAGGAGGTGACTGAGCACCAGGAGTGAGGTAAATGTGCAACACCCCCCCAGCAGCTGGGTAACGAAGGGTAATGTTCACTAATTTGTTAATTATGGAAGTTTTGCAGCTCAGTGCTTCATATTGACCAAATTGCAAGTATGGCTCTGCACAATTACTGTCTGCCTTGATAAATATCCCTTTAATTGGCCAAGCTTGCGTGAGATGAACTTTTAAATCACAGCATTTCCACACAATGCAGTGTGAAATTTCTTTCCTCCCTTTTTTATTTTATTTCCCCTAGAAATGAGTCACAAAGAACTGTGTTTAAGATATATTGCTATCTCCTTTTTAAGTGGAGTCAGAATGGCTGCACCAAAGCCCAAACGTTGCCAGCATTTGGTGCCAACACTTTGATCCATCCACATGAACTGGATATAGACATAAGAGCTTACTAAACAAACTGGACAGAGTCCCAGTGGGAACACTCAAAAATGTATTAATCAAAGTCAAGCGGCAGAGCAAATTGAACCAGTTCATTAATTATGAAAATTCTCTCACCAAGTGACATGTTGTTAACTGTGTGAGGGCTTAACACGTTTCAATCCGTGGGCTTCCCTCCCTAGGTGCAAAATTTAGTTAGAAATTGGAGTTTTCTTCTTTTTTTTCCTTCCCCTTGTGGGTTTCTAACCAGGAAAAAAGGGTAGAGCCAGCAGCATGGACACAGCACTGGCTGCAGGAAGAGGCTTTGCAAAGGTCAGTGCTGAAAAGAGCCGAGGGAAAATGGGATGGTCAAGAATTTTGAGAAGAAAACTCTTGAAGGAAAGGTTGGAAAAAGACATTTGGGGTCATCCAGTGCCGCCAGCACCACCCCAAACCCTGTCCCCAAGGGCCACGTCCAGATTCCTCCTGAACACTCCCAGACTCCAAACCTCCCTGGGCAGCTCAGCCCAAGCTGTGACCACCCTTGCAGGGAAAAATGACTTTTAATCTCTAATCTGAACCTAATTAGAGGATTTATCCTGTCACCTGTTACCTCTTAAATAAAGACCAGAAAGCCACAGGTGCCCACAATACCCATCCACATTGTTTTTCCTTGCTCCCAGCAATGGAACATTTGCTTCCAGATTAAAACCTGGGGGGGAAAATGCATTTTTAAGGTGTCTTTTGCTGAATAGGGCCTCAGACCAAATTGCTAGAGACAGCCTGAGATTCCCAGTAGAGATGCAAAGGTGATTTGTTTACAGTCCCTTTAGAAAAGGGGAGCAAGGTGAGTGGGAATTATCAAGTGTTGGAAAGGAATATTGGGTTTGGGATGCTGGGCTCACATATGGATGCTGCAATTATCAGGTTCATGATATTGAAATTTTCTCATCTCCTGGTTTCTAGCACTTCTGTAAATCACAGATCTTTAGAAAAAACATAAAAGAATGTGGTTTCAGAGCTTTTTGCTTTTCAGAGTGATTTAAATAAACACATTTCTAGCACAGGAAAGAAGAGAAAACCTCAATTCCAGCCCTCCAGAAGTCGGACATGAGGCAGCCATTTGGGATTCCTCTGTAATCAATAAGGACAGGCAGGTCCCAGGGGGGTCCATCCTCCCAATCCCACTCACCTCTCCTGGAATGGGATCAATCCTGAGCTGCTGCCTTAAATTAAGGCCTGAACTGTTGGAACCCTGGTGCTGAGAATTCCAGACTTTCTGTGCTGCCAGGCATTGACCTCCAGAGAACACTGCACTGACCTGAGGGCCTGGAGAAGCTTCCAGAATGGAATGACAGAGCTGGGATTGTGGGGGTGGAGTTTGAATGGAAGTGTGTGATATCACAGGGTGGGAAACTCAGAGTTCAAGGGTTTAGAATACAGGAATAGATAGAAAGCAAGATGGAGGTTTTGGGGTGGAGGCTGCTCCTCCTTCATCTCCTTCATCTCCTTCTCCTCCTTCTTCTCCTTTCCTTTCTCCTTCTCCTCCTTCTTCTCCTTTCCTTTCTCCTTCTCCTCCTTCTTCTCCTTTCCTTTCTCCTTCTCCTTCTCCTTCTCCTTCTCCTTCTCCTTCTCCTTCTCCTTCTCCTTCTCCTTCTCCTTCTCCTTCTCCTTCTCCTTCTCCTTCTCCTTCTCCTTCTCCTTCTCCTTCTCCTTCTCCTTCTCCTTCTCCTTCTCCTTCTCCTTCTCCTTCTCCTTCTCCTTCTCCTTCTTCTTCTCCTCCTTCTCCTCCTTCTCCTCCTTCTCCTCCTTCTCCTTCTTCTCCATGGTTTTGGGTGGTTTTGTGTCGTTGGACAAAAAAGTCCCCATTGCAGGCACGGGTGGTTGGGTGTTGGGTTAAAAGTGAAAATAATTGAGGTGTCATTTCTCAATTGGACAGTTTATCCTTCAAAGGCCTTGGAGAGAGAAATGCATCACCATTTTTTTACCTTGTTAGAGTAAAATACTGCAGAGCTCAGGGTTTGTGAGACTGTGACAGAGATAAGGACTCATAAACATCTGAGTCCCAACAAAAAATACCCTCTCACACATTTAATCCCAACCTTAGCAGAAAAGAAGCAAAGAATCCATTATTGAACCTGGAGGCCACCAAAGATTTCCAGGAGGATTTTCACCCCCAGTGAATATTCACATCGTGTAAAATATCCCTGGCTTTGACCCAAAGCATTCAACAACACTTAAGAAAAGGATGTGGGCATTCAAACTCTGCTCCTGTAATCCAAAATTACTTCCATAAATTCTCTAATCTGCACTGACTAATTTTTAAAAATTGTTCTAAATTTTTCCTGAATTTTTTTTTTTTGTCTTCTTCTCCATATTGAAATTAAATTTAAGGCTGGGAGTTCAACGTTTAGGGTGAAATTAAATTCTCTTTTGCACAGTGCTGTTGATTAATTATTATCCACTGAAACCCTCCACAGATTCCAAGGTGTGTCACACATCTACCAAGTGAGGATATGGGAAATATTCCAAGAAAAAGGCACGTCCAGGAGTTAAATCCAAGCTGTTTGTAACCTGTAAATTCAATATTAGGGGAGTTACCAAACAGGAGGCTGAGCTTTGCTCAAACGTTGACTGAGATCCTGAGCTTTGGCTGAAATTAAAGGATTTTTTCTGGGAATAACTGAATTTTATCCCTGCAGGTGTCTGGTCAGGGAAAGGTGATCATCTTTTTGCTTTCCCTAAGGAACAGTCAGATGAAAGATGACTTTTTTAGTCCCTCATTATCCCTAAATTCTCCCAAACCCCATAACATTCCTATAAAATCCCCCTTTTTTTTTAACAACAGCAATCAGGACTTAAAGAGACTGCTCAGTATATTTAATTATTATGTATTTAATGCTATTATATTATATTATATTATATTACATTACATTACATTATATTATATTATATTATATTATATTATATTATATTATATTATATTATATTATATTATATTATATTATATTATATTATATTATATTAATTAAACTATGTATTAAATTATATAATGTTTAGTGTATATTATCACATATAATACAGACTATATTTAAATGTATTTTATAATAATAATAGTATATTTTTATATGCAATGTGTAATTTTAAATATTGATTAATTAATATAATTAATTAATTTTATCTGCTTTTATCCAACTGTTCCCATCCTGGGAATATTAAACATGGTTTTTTTGGGAAGCCACTGAGGAGGATTCCCAGGAGGAAAATTTGACTCTCCAAGAGCCTGGGGGAAAGGGGGAAATTCCTTTGGTCCCACTGCAGAACCAGGGTAAGGTTGTGCCTAAATCCTTGTTTTTTACAGGGAAAATGGGATTTTCCTAAATATCTGAAGTGCTAAAAAAAATAAAAATCAAGTCTGAGGCAAGAGAAAAACCTGCTTTGCTCTGTGGAGTCCATGAATAGGGAAGGGTTTATCCTGAAATGAAGTGGGGGCTGGTTTATTCATGAAAATAATAAATTGGGCAAATCTCTCTTTGTGTGTTTATGGAGAGAAATGTTCTTTTCTTACACCTATAAAATCCTCAAAGGCACTGCTAACACAGACACGCAGCATCATCTAGTGACCACAGCAGGATAAGGCAGGAAAAATTTGGGAATGACCTCCTATACACACATTTAAAGCTGAAGATGAGATAAACACCTGGATTTTATTCCCTTGTTTCATCAAGGTTTTGTTGCAGCCTAAAATTAACCACTTCCTACAAAAAATCCACTAGATGGAAAATCTCTCTCCCTAAAAACAAAAATTAAAAAAAAAAAAGTTTCCCAGATCTCACACAACAAAAATAATCAAAAAAGGAACGTGAAATTCTTGGAAATTGTTGCTGTGTTAATAAAAAATTTGCATTTCATACCCTGCTTTTAAGCAGGTGTAAAATCATTGAGATCTCCATGGTACAGAGTGAGAATTATCTGTGTCTTTATTTTAGGGTTCAGAAATTAGTCTAAAGCCTATTAAAATCCAGGAAATTAAATATTTTAATTAATAATTTTATTTAACAATTGGTGTCTACCCTACCTGACTGCATGAAGTTCTACTTCAGCAGAATTAATTTTTCCTTCTTTTTTTCACATTTAAATATTGCTTTTATTTTATGGAAAAAGCCATCAGAGGCAGATCATTTCCATCTGCTTTTTTTAACCACTTCCACGCTCCAGCTGCTCCCCAGATGATTTCTATCATTGACCCACGGGACAAAATTCACGATTCCATGAGTAAACAAATTACAGGCAATGAGACCAAAGTGGGAATTTGGTGGCTGTGGACATCAGCAATTCCAGATCTAAACCCCTGGGGGCTAATTTGGAATGTGATCCACCCCCACTAATCTTGGAAAAACTCATCCCAGCCATGACTGGAGGGAAGTTGGAAGCAGAGTTCTCCTTCTTGGGTCCCACCCCATGTGTAGAACTTGGAGCTCTGGGAGGAATTCTGCAGGAATTGGTGGATTTGGGGGTTAGGGGGAAGTTTTGGTGCTGGGACTGGCAATTTTATTCATGCTCAGTGATTTGAGGGGTCTTTCCCAACTTATGGTTCTGTGATTCTCTGAATCAGCCGGGTTTGCACAGGGATCCCCTTCCAGGGATGGCTCTGGAAGGAACCTGGACACAGGGAGTGAGTCCTGAGGGGATGGAACTCAAACCACAGGGGAAGGCAGAGGGGATCAGAGAAAAGGATTGACAAAATCTGGATTTGGGTTGGGAGGGAACTTAAAACTCATCCCATTCCACCCCTGCCATGGCAGTGTCCCCAGTGTCCAGTGTCCAGCCTGGCCTTGGGCACTGCCAGGGATGCAGGGGCAGCCCCAGCTGCTCTGGGAATTCTATTTCAGCCTCTCCCCACCTTCCCAGGTGGGAATTTCTTTCTAATATCTGATCTGAACCTGCAAAATGTTCAGTGTGGAGCCATTCCCTGTGTGCTGTCCCTGCATCCCCTGGCAATTGTCTCTCTCCAGCTTTCCTGGGGCTCCTCCAGGCCCTGCAAGGCCACCCTGAGCTCAGCCCAAAGCTTCTCCTGTGCAGGTGAGCAATGCCAGCTGTGCCAGCCTTTCCTGCCAGCAGAGCTGCTCCATCCCTCTGCCCATCCTGCTTCCAAATCCCTCCATCCATCAAGGATTCCATGCCAATCATCCTCCCTGATTTCCCCAAATGATGCTCCAGGAGTCTCAACAGGTGAACATTTAATCCCATTATTTCCTATTTTATGGGTAATTTTCCCTCCCAGCCCCATGGAACAACTTCATTGAATCATTATGGATCTCTTTAAGTCTGGGTGACTGAAAGCCCCCATGAAAATTCATCTGATTATTTAAAGAAATTAATTTAAATGAATGACGTTTTGGGGATCCAGGTTCCCCCAGTCTCCAGAAATTCCTAAACATTGGAAAGGAGCTGTTTTGAGGCATTTCTGATATTATTTGGTTTTGCCTGAAAATCACTCAAATCCAAAGGCTGATCTATCTGCAAGAACAGAAAAGCTCTAATTTTGGGAGAGTGGAAAGATTCCCCTGAGCTGCTGAACTATAAAAATGTAGACTCAGGGAAAACAAATAAAATTAATAATTCAGGTAAAAGAAATATCTGATCTACACATCTATTATTATAAACCTCTCTGTTAATCCACCTCTTTAAATAATATATCCGCCACAAAAAGGCATAATCCTCCACCGAGAAAAGAAAAAAAAGGAGTTAATTATTGTGATTTTTGAGGGCAGGAAGGTGAAACATCTCAAATTTTCCCAGCCAGATGCTGTCCTGACAATGTGAGGATCCCCCACCCTTGCAAGAGCCGTTTTGTGTCCACATGTGCCAATTTTGGTCCTTTGAAAGCCTTCAGAAGTCAGGTTTAGCACACATGAGTGCAGCTGATGCCTTTGATTGAGGATATTGTTATTGCTGCACACACTTGTGTCACATTTGCTCATCTGAGAGCACCCTCGGAGGAGTTTCTGCAGCACAGCCCTTCCCTGTTTGATTTTACACGTGTTTGTTCTCCTGAGAGGCTTTTAGCCCTCAGGTAAGGATTAGACAATGATTTGGCTGCCTTAAAAGACAGGAAAAAAATAGATTCTGCTGTCATCCTCAGCAGCCTTGTGTTTTTTGCCACACTGGGGATGCTGCTTCTTCCAGAGGATGAAAAATTGAATTATTTTGGTAAACTGAGGCACAGAATCTCAGATTATGAGGAGCTGGAAGGGATCTGGTGGAATCTGAAATGCAGGGAACTCTCAGAACTTTGGGCCTGGAAGACAAAGCTTAGAATGAAACCCAGGATTTGATCTGAGGCCTTGGGAAAGGCTCCCAAACTGAGGGGCTGGAAGGGACAATGTGGATTTGGGGTTTAAAGCACAGACAGGTTAAGCTGAGGAAAGGGAAGTTCAGAGTTTTAGAGTTTAAGATATAAAAATAAAAGCAGTTCCAGAGGTAAACAAGGAGTTGAGAATGCAGCACTGTGGGTTTGTGTGTCAGAACATGATTGGGTAAGAAAGCTCACACTGTACATGGGTCCATGAGATGAAATATTGAAGGATCGGGTCAAAAACATAAATATCCTTATTAGCAGTGTTTTATTGGTCAATAAATCCATAAAAAGTCTTGTAACTGAGGGTCTTGGGCCCTTCTGAACCATGCAGTGAAGGTGCGAGCTGAACTCACCCTTCCTGCCTGTGTAGAAAATAAGAAAAATAAACTGTATCATCAAAACCAATTCAGAGGTCCCATCTCAAATTCCTTCTACAATTCTCCACAAGTGAATTATCCCAGGATCCATGAGGATCATCAAGTATAGCTCTTCAGGGAGTGGCCCAAACTGGGACGAGCCAGGCGATTTAGCGCCAGGATTTCCACCTCAGTGCTGAGGGGAAAGCTCGCACACAAAATTCAGATCTGGGGTCCTCGACACGAGGAAGTTGTGCAGCTCTTGGAACAGATCCAGAGGAGGCCATCAATGGATCCCAGGGCTGGGAGAGCTGGGGGGCTCACCTGGAGAGGAGAAGCTGCAGGGAGAGCTCAGAGCCCCTGGCAGGGCCTGCAGGGCTCCAGCAGAGCTGCAGAGGGACTGGGGACAAGGCCTGCAGGGACAGCACCCAGGGAATGGCTGCCAGTGCCAGAGGGCAGGGCTGGGTGGGATCCTGGCAATGAGGAATTGTTCCCTGGCAGGGTGGGCAGGGCCTGGCACAGGGTGCCCGGAGCAGCTGGGGCTGCCCCTGCACCCCTGGCAGTGCCCAAGGCCAGGCTGGGCACTGGGGCTGGAGCAGCCTGGGACAGTGGGAGGTGTCCCTGCCATGGCAGGGGTGGCGCTGGAAGATCTTTATTAAGGTCCCTCCCAACCCAAATGCAGATTTCATTATTCCTGCTCTGATTCCCTCTGCCTTCCCCTGTGCTTTGAGTTCCATCCCCTCAGGACTCACTCCCTGTGTCCAGGTTCCTTCCAGAGCCATCCCTGGAGGGGATCCCTGTGCAAACCCGGCTGGGAATGGCCCCAGTGCCAGAGGGCAGGGCTGGGTGGGATCCTGCCCATGAGGAATTGTTCCCTGGCAGGGCGGGCAGGGCTGGCATGGAATTCCACCCCTGCATCCCTGGCAGTGCCCAAGGCCAGGCTGGGCACTGGGGACAGTGGGAGGTGTCCCTGCACTGGATGATTTTTATTGTCCTTTCCAAGCTAAACTTTGCCATGATTTTATGATTCTGGCTTTGACAGCAGCACAAGCCCCAGGCCTGGGATCTCTGCCTGAGCAGAATCAGGATTTGTGTGGAGGAAACCTGGCTGGGAAATGGCTCCCAGACAATTTGTACCTCAGGAACAGCAACAAGTGCAGGAGGAAATGTTCTCTGATTCAAATCCCTGACATGCCAGCAAATGGTGTTAGAGATTCATTCTGTGATAAGTGGAATTAATGCCCAGGTTTCACCAGATGTGTGTAAAGAAGAAATTAAACATTTTTAGGGAACCAGGTGACTAAAAAATGAAGCCCCCACTGTTGATCAAAGCATCAGCACAGAGCTAATCCTGAGGAGAAACCATCTGGTTTGAAAGCATTTGGTTTCAATATGGGGGAAAAAAGAGAACTTGGGCTACTGATCAACAGATCTGGCTTTGTTTCTGCTGTTTTATTAGTAATTATAGCAGAGAAAATCAGAAAAGCCAACAAAGAAAGCAGCAAGGAAGCACCAAACAGAAGCTGTGGCAGGGTGAGGCAGAGAAAAAGCTGAGACAGTGAATTTTTAATGCCAGCACTGTCAGAAAATCCTGGAATCTGTTGCAAAGATGCTTCTCCTGCTTTATCCAAAGACATCAGACATTGATCCAAGCCTCTGGTTCAAACTGGAAACACCTGGTGGTGCTCAAACTTCTGCCCAAATGCTTGAGGCTGAAAAGGGGACAACAGGGGTTCTCACCCACTTCTGGGAGATGCTCCAGAGCATTATTTTCTTTTCATTATTTCATAATTTAAATCAATTTTCTATTGCATTAGGTGTTGTAATAAATAGGTAGAGCTGACAAAGGTGGTCAGGGAGTCACCCTTGGTGCTGTCCCTGGGGCCTGCCAGGCTCTAAATGAGCTCAGCAGAGCCTCAGTCCATGATTTTTCCACCACAGTGGTCACAGCTCAATGTGTCATCAACAAAATTTGCAACGTAAAAAATATTTAATTTCATTTTTTCCTCACCAAAAAGCAGGAGGAAACCACTGTGCCAAAGTCACTGGTTCTTCCACGAAGCTCAGCCACTTTTGAATGACACAACCTTGGCTGGGCTGAGTCCCTTTAGCCTGGAATGGGATAAGGATTTGTCTGGTGATGCTGCCACATTTGATAGCTAATTATGCTAATGATGTTAATGATGATGTCCTGGATTGCTGCTGATGGGGGGGAAAGAAATGTCAAATAATTCAGCTTGGAAGGACCTGGGGAAGAAAAGGAAGTTTCAGGGAGTCCTCACTGCAGGCTTGCTGTAAAAATGAGCAAGTGGGGCTTTTTATAGGGACAGAGACAGGACAAAGGGCAAAAGTTTTTAAGGGCCTTGTGTCGATTTTTTTGCTTCTTTTCTGCCAAGGTCAGGATTAAATGTGTGAGAGGGTATTTCTTGTTGGGGCTCAGATGTTTATCAGTTCTTATCTCTGTTGCATCTCACAAACCCTGAGCTCTGCAGCGCTTCACTCCAACAAACTAAAAATGGAGCCCTGTCTCTCTCTCCAAGGCCTTTGAAGGACAAACTGTCCAATTAAGAAATGACACCTCAATTATTTTCACTTTTAACCCAATACCCATCCACCTGTGCCTGCAATGGGGACTTTTTTATCCAATGACACAAAACCACCCAAACCCATGGAGAAGAAGGAGAAGAAGGAGGAGCAGCCTCCACCCCAAAACCTCCATCTTGCTTTCTATCTATTCCTGTATTCTAAACCCTGAAACTCTGAGTTTCCCACCCTGTGATATCACACACTTCTGTTCAAACTCCACACCTTTAATCTCAGTTTTATTATTGAATTTTGGAAGCTTCTCCAGCCCCTCAGGTCAGTGCAGTGTTCTCCTGGGGGTCAGTGCCTGGCAGCACAGAAAGCCCAAAATTCTCAGTGACGGTGGTTCCAACAGCCTTGGGCACTGCCAGGGATGCAGGGATGGAATTCCATCCCAGCCCTGCCCACCCTGCCAGGGAACAATTTCGTCCTAATATCTGATCTGAACCTGCAAAATGTTCAGTGTGGAGCCATTCCCTGTGTGCTGTCCCTGCATCCCCTGGCAATTGTCTCTCTCCAGCTTTCCTGGGGCTCCTCCAGGCCCTGCAAGGCCACCCTGAGCTCAGCCCAAAGCTTCTCCTGTGCAGGTGAGCAATGCCAGCTGTGCCAGCCTTTCCTGCCAGCAGAGCTGCTCCATCCCTCTGCCCATCCTGGAGCCTCCTCTGGGCTCTGCAGCAGCTCCAGCTCCTCCCTGGGCTGGGATCCAGGTTTGGATGCAGTAGGAAGTGGGAATGCTCTTACCTCAGTGGAGCTTTGGAAGTGTCTGCAGCTGACAGGAATTCACAGTGAATTAATATCATGCATTGGCACAGCTGAAAATTCCTGATTATTCCATTTCCACAATTAGCAGCCAACACAACTGCCCTGAAATCATTTTATCCCGTCAAATCTCTTCTGGGACACCTCTACTTTTGTAGTTTTTGTGATTTATTTTACTGCTGGGGCTTTTTTGTGCTCTATGACTCAAACCAATAAAGTGACTCCATGCTGGTGATAAAAGCTTTGGGCTGGAGGAATCTCACTGTCCTGATGGATCAGGGCAGCTCTGCCTCCCAGACAGAACTCATGGGAAAAGATGAAAGAAGCATATTCCCATCCTTTCTTCTTCCCTGAGGAGAAAATATCCCTGAAGCCTTGCAAGAAGTGGGTGTCAACCCTTATGAAAATCAGATTATAATGAGCTGGCAAGGCTACTATTGTTGGTTAAATGAGCAACACAAGACTGACATGCAAACAAAACTGAACGTTTTGATTTTTAAACCAGGATTAAAGTCGGTTTTCAGTGATCAGGACTCTTGGCACAGAGTGCTCCAAACACCACCTCAGACATTTTTCCTTCCCTTTCATTTCTTAAGGCATTAAAATGAGATTTCATCATGTGAGCACGGGTAAACAAAACCTCGGGACAGCACTTAGGACCCAGCCTTTGTTCAGTTCTAATCTCCTGAGCTTCTGGCTCTGTCCTGGCTGTCCTTAGGGAGATCGAGGTGTTCCTTTTCTGTGCCCTGTTTGTTCCCAACGTTCAGGCCCCAAACCCATCCCAAAGGTGAGATTTATGAGATTTACTGTACCAAACACCAGCTCGGGGCTGTTTGAGGGACACGGTGCAGGGAGCCTTTGTGCACTCTGCCAGTGACACATTAACCCTCACTTGGAGATATTCCAGGTGTTTATTTCAGCCATCTGAAGCCTAAATGTACAGATTTCCAAGAGCTGTCACAGTTCAGTTGTTGTTTATTTTTTGTCTTTCTTTTTTTGGGGTGTGCAGGGTCAGAGTTTCAGCTGCTCATTGAGACACAACGTCATAAAAATCATAAAATCACAGGATGGATTGGGTTTAATCCATGAAGTAAAAAAAAGATATTAACAAGTCTTTTGTGGAGAACAAATTCACCCATTTTCATCTTGTATCCAAAAAGTAAAAAGCTACAAACATCTCAGATCTGCAATGGGGAGTGAGGCCCAGCTCAGTGTCTCAGTTGGCAAACACCTGAAAACTTATGCCTCAAAAACTTCCTTTAAAACTAAAACTAAAACCTGCCCTTTTTTTCATACCAAAAGCCCTGGGAGAAGGGGTTACACGAATTCAGATATTGCAGGAGTAGCAGCTGACATCTGGCAGAATAAATTAATTCCTGCTTTTCTTCTGAGCCTCAGTTTTAAGCAGCTGGTCCTGGCCTGGAGGACAAGATCCTAAAATCCAGCGAGTCCATGTATACAAAAATAAAGTTGTCAGCCTCTAAAGTGATGTGAAGAGGATGTGGAGCGAGAGGAATCTCGGAGGGAGGTTTGATTTTTATTTTTCTATTAAAAGCACAAAGCATTTTTGCCATAACTCTGTTATTTCTCACCGTGCTCGTGCGTCCTCGCTCTGAGTTTTTCCTCCCGGAATGATAAATTGCAAATAATTTTTTACTCCCGAGATATTTCCAAAGGGGAAAAAACCCCTGACATTTAAAATCTGCATGCTTAGCAGGTCATTAATTACCTCATTTAAGAGCTGACAGGTCTCATGTCAGGCTCGACACTGTTTTTCAAGCTGTCACACCCACGCTCTGCCTAAAAGCTGTGGAGTACAAGCGTCATCGTTTATAATGCAAAAAGGGATCATTGATTATGCCCTGATTATTCATCATAATGCTTTCTTTCATGTCTACTTAATCATTGTGGTTTCTTGGAATATGCAAACCTTTCAGGCAAATCTTGCTGTGGAGCAATCCAAACAAGCTGGGAGCTGACACCAGCTGGGCAAATAGGGCAAAAAGAGGGAACAATGCAGGGCACAAACCCCACCTCTGCTGCAGGAAGGGGGTTTGGGGTGGGGTTAGGGAGAAAGGACCTGTAGCATCTGCAGGGTTGAGTCCCAGTGCTGGAGGAATTCCTGGCTCGGGGTTTGCTGTGATGCCTTTGGGATGATTGTGGCAAACCCGGCCCTCTCCACACAGGGGATCGGAGTAAAAGCATCAGGGAAAGAAAATTCACAGAATTCCAAGAATTCACAAAAATAATTTGCATTGAGGTTGGAAAAGCCCTGCCAGCCCTTGCAGTGCCATCTGTGCCCCATGGGCACCTTGTGCCCAGCCCAGAGCACTCAGTGCCACCTCCAGGGCACACCTGCAGGGATGGGCACTGCAGAGCTCCCTGGGCAGCCCCTGCCAAGGCCTGAGCTCCCTTTCCATGGGCAAATTGCTGCTGCTGTCCCAGCTGAGCCTGCCCTGGCCCAGCCTGAGGCCGCTCCCTCTGCTCCTGTCCCTGTTCCCTGGAGCAGAGCCCGACCCCCCCGGCTGTGCCCTCCTGGCAGGGACTTGTGCAGAGCCACGAGGGCCCCTGAGCCTCCTTTGCTCTCTTCCCTCCTCCTTTTCTCTTATCTTTTGTTATCTCTAGACATAACAGTGAGGTCAGATAATTATTTCCACCAAAAAATTCCCTTCATGACTCTTAAGATATAATTTCTAGGAAAAGCTGATGTGGCGGCAAAGTCTTCCAAAGAAAAGGAATTTTTTTCCACTAAGGAGTTCAGGGATGGTGAACACCTTCCTGGAACCCAGTGGATGTTCTTGTTCTTGGGGCTGTTGCTGCTGCCAGACTGATTTGTTGAGGCACTCATGTTCCCCACTCGTGCTGCACACCTGGACTGGCAGTGCCACCAGCCCTGTCACAGTGTCACATTGAGTTTTCACTGATCCCAGAGCACCAAGCCCGGGAGCGAAGCAGAAGCTGCCTCCAAAAAGATATCCACTGTGCTTGGACCTCCACCTTTGCTCCTGTGAATGTGTTGTCAGGAGAAAGCTCAAACCTGAAAATATCAACCAGTGAGAGGAGCAGAGCCTGAGGGCCCAAGTGCTTTGGGGAAGAGCCTTGAGGAGCCTGAGTTTTTCTCCGTCTATAAAAGGGTGTGAGGGCATCTCCCAGCTCTGGCTCCAGCAGTGCCTCAGCCAGCAGAGGTGGAATTCACAGAACGCCAGAATGAAACAGATTGGAAAAAACTTCTGAGGTCATCAAGTCCAGCCTATGAGCCAGCCTAACACCTCCTCATCAACTGAACCCAGTGTCACATCCAGATCAACTAAACCCAGTGCCACATCCAGGCTTTGTTAAACACACCCAGGCATGGGGACTCCACCACCTCCCTGGCAGCCATTCCAGAACTTTCTCACCCTGGCTGCAAAAACCTTTTCCCTGCTCTCCAACCTGTGTTTCCCTTATAATTCCCTTGGAATTATCCCCAGGGGAGCTCTGTTTCTCCTGTTGAAACCTTCTTGCTTTTCACCTCTCTGAGCAGGAGATTGGGCTGTTTGGCTGATGGATAGCAAAGTTCTCGGAAAGGCAGAGCATCATTTTGTGGGATCGTGTGGGTTTTGGGATCACTGTGTGGCACAAGTCAGAGCAGGAGGCACCCAAAGCATGGATAGCTCCTTCTCTGTGATATGGGAGGCAAAGAGGGAGGGAGGACTTGGAGTTTTGATCCTAGAGGGGACCTTGTCACCTCAGGCAGGTCCAAAAATGCAGCACCTCCAAGGGTAGTAAAAGATGTTTATGATTTTAAAATGTTCTGAAACATCTGCTGTACCTTTACTAAAATAATGGCATATTTCAAACCATCTTCTTTTTCCTAAAGAGGCCACAGCATCAAGGGAGTTCAGATAAGACTAGATTAGATAAAATAAGAAAAAAATCCCTGGCAGAGTGGCCAAGCCTTGGGCTGAGCTGCCCAGGGAGGTTTGGAGTCACCGGAATTGTCCCAGAGGAATCTGGATGTGCCCTTGGAGACAGGGATTGGGGTGGTGCTGGTGGGATCTTGCAAAATTTGTATTCCTTCCTTGAATAAAACCTACTTAGAGAAAGAAATATCCATCTGCAATGCATTTATTTCTCTATGGGCAATTCTACAGTCCTCAGAATGGAGTTTTCCAGTTTTCCAAAGGAAAACTGAGACATACAAATACTAAAAGGCTGCACAAAACCCATGAAGAAAAATCAGGGATGCTCAGTTTGCTGCCTTGATGCCTTGTGCAGGCTGCCCCAGAGCAGAGGCTGGGCAGAGCTCCAGAATAAAGCAGGGATTTATTCACAGCATCTCCTCCATGGATGCACCTTGGGCAGCACCAGAGCCCAGCCAGGGCTGCACCCAGGATGAACCAAAATGGCCCCAAAATGCACGGCCGGGCACGGGCTCTGTCCCTGGGATCAGTTCTGCTCCATTTGCACCTTGCAGTTCATTGTCCCATTGCAGCTTTAGCCCTGCAGTCCCACCCTGCTTGTTTTTCTCTCTCCAGCCCACGGGGTTTGTGCTCCTGGGCTGAGATTTGGCTCATTTGTCCTTGGTGCCCAGCTGGAGCAGGAATTGTTTTGTGTCCCTGCTCTGTGCACAGAGCTCAGCATCCCTGAATGTGAACCTCACACCCACACACTAAAGCAGCACAGAATGTGAAAAATAGAAAAGCCAAAACCTGAGGCATCAACCTGACCAAATAAACTCTTCCTTCTTTGCAAAATGCAGCCTTGGGGACAAAGGGAAGCTGCTGAAGAGTCTCCAAAACCTCCAGGCTGAGAAAACCCCACCTTCAAACCCTGGAGTTTCTGAAGCAGTGTCAACGTTGAGATTAAAACTGAGAAAGGCATAAAGTTCATAATGGCAGAAAAAGTAATGCTGATAACATTATCTTATGAGGTTAATTAATGCACAATCATTCCTGCTGAGCCTTTTCCTTTTGTTCCAGAGCGGGTTGTTTGCCGAGCAAACGCCATGAGATGTGTGAACCACCTACAGCAAATGTTCCTACAATGAAATTCCCAGCCCTGAGTGGGGATGTTTGCTCAGGTTTGATTTCCACCACCTGTGCTGGGTTTACCAAGCGGGCTGGGAGCCCTCCCTATCTTTTGTGTTTCCAGCTTTTGTTGCCCAACAGCCACAGCTCCTTCCCAAGTGTGGGAATGGGAATGGGCCTGGCTGCTTTCTCCCTCTGCCTGAAGTTCAGGGAAAAGGAAAGGGAGTGTGGAAAGGAGACTCCCAGCCTTTGAACTCTGGAAATGTGTTTTGAAAGCCACAGCAGCAATTGTGGAACAGGGAATCACAGAATTCTGGAATCATCAATATGGGAAGAGCCCTCCAGGATCACCCAGTGCCACCCCAGCCCCACCAGCATCACCCCAATCCCTGTCCCTGTCCCCAAGGGCACATCCAGCTCCAAACTCCCCTGACCTTCCTCTCATCCCTTGGACTGTGCAGGAACCTGACCTTTGGCTGGGAGGGACCATCCTGGAGACTCCTCACAGCCCTCAAGGTGCTGAGTCTGGCAGCAGAGCAATTGTGAGCTGGAGCAGCCTCAGTATTTGTTGGGTGGGTGTGCAGGAGCCTTTGGCTTGGATTGCCTGGAATCACCAGGGTGGGAAGGGACCCCCAGGACCACCCAGTGCCACCCCAGCCCCACCAGCACCACCCCAATCCCTGTCCCCAGGGCCACATCCAGACTGCTCTGGGACAATTCAGTGACTCCAAACCTCCCTGGGCAGCTCAGCCCAAGGCCTGACCACTCTGCCAGGGAAATTTTCTGTGCCAGTCTCCAACCTGAGCCTGCCCTGGTGCCATCTGAGGCCATTTCCTCTCCTCCTTTCCTTCGGGACAGGGCAGCAGAGCCCGACCCCCCTCACTGCCCCTCCTGTCAGGAGTTCCTACCCATATTTTGTTCCTATTCCCTCAGAGGGGCAGTGCACCCCTTTTTTATTGCCATGTTAGTCGTGGTATTTACCAGAGCTCTTCCAAAACAAACACACCTCCCCTCCTTTGTCAGCCCAATTCTCTGTACCTGCTGGGATATAAAACAGGATAAAAAGTTGGCTGGAGCAGATCCTGGGGTAAATCAGTGCTGGGGTTGAGGTGAGAGCTGCTGCTGTGCTGCTCAGGTTTTCTTTGAGCTTCTGGTCCTTATTTAAAAGGTGACAGGTAACCAGCTAATCTTCTATAGCTTCAAAATAGAGATTAGAAACAAAATTTTCCTGGCAGAAAAGTGGTCAGGCCTTGGGCTGAGCTGCCCAGGGAGGTTTGGAGTCCCTGGAATTGTCCCCGAGCAGTCTGGATGTGGCCTTGGGGACAGGGATTGGGGTGGTGCTGGTGGGGCTGGATGGTCCTGAAGGGCTCTCCCACCTTGATGTGTCTGTAATTCTGTGTGATTCTCCCAGGACAATCTCACTTGTAAACACAAATTAATCCTCATCCCGGCGAGTCAGAGATCCACCTCCATAATCCAGGTCAGCTCCTGCTGCCCAAACACAGATTTTGCTGCCCCTTTGCAATCTCCTCATGGGTTTCTTGCTGTCAGCTCAACACCAGGACTGCAGGTGTGGTCCTGACCCCATTCCCTGCCCCCTCCTGCTGCTCCCCTCAGCCGTGGGATGCAGAGCTCTGCACAGCTGCCCTGGCAAGGAGGATGTCCCAGCCAGGGTGGCTGGAGCCATGATATTTTCTGAAAAATCCTTTTGCCAGGAATTTGTCTCCTGAGAATCTGAGAGGCCTCAGGAACAAAATGTAAACAATGATTATCTGCTGCTGTGCGTAATACATTATTATATAATTTTATTATATAATTATTATATATCATACAATTGTTATATAATTATTATATGGTATATTTTGATTATTAATATATAATATAATTATTATATACTATAATATTATATTATAGTTATATAATAATTATTATATACTATAATTGTTATAATTATCCTGTAGCAGGATAATTATAATAATGATAATTATCCCATAATTATAATAATTATAACAATAATTATCCTGCTACAGGTGCATCTTTGATTGGTCTCATGTGGTTGTTTTTAATTAATGGCCAATCACAGTTCAGCTGTCTCAGACTCTCTGGTCAGTCACAAGATTTTATTATCATTCCACTCCATTCTTTTCATTGCCAGCCTTCTGATGAACTCCTTTCTTCTTTTATTATAGTTGTAAGATATAATTTATTATAGTTTTAAGATATAATTTTATATAGTTTTTATATAGCAAATTTATAGTTATATAATTTCATAATTATATAATTATAGTTATATAATTTTGTATAGCTTTGATATAGTAAATTTATACTTATAATATATAATTATATGTTATAATTAATAGAATATATATAATAAAATAATAAATCAGCTTTCTGCAACATGGAGTCAAGATTCTCATCTCTCCCCTCATCCTGGGACCCCTGTGAACACCACCACAGGTGGCAGCTGCTCCATGTGCAGAGCTGAGAGCAGAGGACACAGAAAACCTCCGCGTGTCATCAAAGATCTTCTCATCAAGGAGGTTTTTACTCTTCAGGGTGGAAGCCTGCAGTTGTCTGCAAACCCTCAGGAGGCGTGGTGCCCACACTGCTGCACAAGGAGTGGAAACAGATGGAAACCTCAGCGCAGGAAGAGGAGCTCAGGCCAGAGTGCCTTTTCCTCATCCTGACGCATGTTCAGCGTGCTGCTCTGCAGGCTGGAAACCCTGGGTGGGCCACTGGAGTGGCTGCTGCTACTTCCAGGGTTGGTCAGGGCTTTTATTTCTTTCAGCTCAGGCTGAAGAGGTTCAGCATTTACAGTCCCAAGGTCAGAGCTGCTGCCAGTGACAGCCTGAAAAGCACAGCACCTTCTCACAGACAGGACAGCAAAGGGCAACTGAGCCCTGGCAGGTGTTAAAAACAGAGAATTGCAAAGTTATCAGGGTTGGAAGAGCCCTCCAGGATCACCCAGTGCCACCTCAGCCCCACCAGCACCACCCCAATCCCTGTCCCCAGGGCCACATCCAGACTGCTCTGGGACAATTCAGTGACTCCAAACCTCCCTGGGCAGCTCAGCCCAAGGCCTGACCACTCTGCCAGGGAAATTTTCTGTGCCAATCTCCAACCTGAGCCTGCCCTGGTGCCATCTGAGGCCATTTCCTCTCCTCCTGTCCCTTGGAACAGGGCAGCAGAGCCCGACCCCCCCGGCTGTGCCCTCCTGGCAGGGACTTGTGCAGAGCCACGAGGGCCCCTGAGCCTCCTTTGCTCCAGCCCCAGCCCCTTCCAGCTCCTCAGGGATTCTGCAGCCCCTTCCAGCTCCTCAGGGATTCTGCAGCCCCTTCCAGCTCCTCAGGGATTCTGCAGCCCCTTCCCAGCTCCTCAGGGATTCTGCAGCCCCTTCCCAGCTCCCTCAGGGATTCTGCAGCCCCTTCCAGCTCCTCAGGGATTCTGCAGCCCCTTCCCAGCTCCTCAGGGATTCTGCAGCCCCTTCCAGCTCCTCAGGGATTCTGCAGCCCCTTCCAGCTCCTCAGGGATTCTGCAGCCCCTGCCCAGCTCCGTTCCCTGCCCTGGACACGCTCCAGCCCCTCCAGGGCTCTCCTGCAGGAGCAGAACTGGGCCCAGCCCTGGAGGGACCCCAGCACAGAGGGACAATCCCTGCCCTGCTCCTGCTGCACACACAATTCCCCATCCAGCCCAGCTGGACTATCCCTGAAGTGTTCAATGCCAGGCGAACATCCAGAGTGCCCAAATCCTCCAGGATTCACACTAAAACCTCTCACAGAATGAAAAGCAAAAACCACTTGGTTTGTGATTCACACAGAGCTCCAGGCGTGTGTACCATGGAAATGCAATGGAATCATGGAATGATTTCATTGGAAAAACCCTCCAAAACTATGAAGTCAACCATTCCCCAGCACTGCCAGGCCACCACTAACCCATGTCCCCAAGTGCCACACCTGCAGGGCTTGAAATCCCCCCATGAGAGGAATGGCAGATTTGTCTTTACAAACCAGCTCTGGGTCTTCTGGTAGATAAAACCAGCACTGGGAGAGATAAGAAACAATGGGAAGGGTTCCACTGAGTGATGAATGGAAAAAGAGATTTACCCTTACAAATAAACTTTAGGTTTGCTGATAAATGAAACTGCACATTGAAAGATGAAAGAAACAATGGGGTAACCCCTAAATTCCATAAGAATTAAAAATTAAAAGGGATTATTGTACATTAGAGGGGAATCTCTGGTATCAGGTGTTTTGGGAAGTCTGAACCTCTCAAGTACCTCAGCCAATGGGGAAAAAGAGAAGGGAAATGCAGCCAGGAAATTGGGATAAAAAAGGAGGCTGCGTCCTCCAAAATCTGAGAGATCCCAGGGGAATGCCCCATGGCCTTTATTCTTTATTGGAATAAAGTAAAAGGACTCCTCTGTCTCCATTTTGGGCATAAACCTCTGCTGTTTGTGGATGAATTTTCCTAACACCCAGGAATGGTGATTCCACCGCTTCCCTGGGCTGGAAAACCCTTCCTCACCTGGCATTGAACCCTGCCCAGGCTGGACAGTGTGAGGCTCAAGGCACCATCTCCTGCAAATCCATGAGCCCATTAATATTCCAAATATTTGGGAAGGACCAGCATCCCAGAGCAGTGCTGCAGCATGCTCTCTATATATATTTCATCTAATATCCAGGTTAATTTGCAGGAAAGTCTCAACACACACCCCCTGTCTTATTCCCTTGATACAGTTCTCTATAAATTAGTCAGAAGCATAATAAAAATTATCCTTACAGGGGAAAAGTTGTAAAACTCCTGTCTTTAAGACATTTTTTTGGCTCTGTAGTGATGTTGGGAGAATTACCCATGATATCACCTTTGGTTTGGGTTCTCCAAGGTGCCCAAGGCAATCAGGCACATGAAATGTTGATTTTCTTTGGGCACACTTTTGAAAACTCCAGCTGGGTTTTTTTCCAAGCAGTTCATCCCCCTGGGAAAATCTTCCAGCCGTGGCTTTGCAGCTCCTTTCCCCTCTCAGCGAGAGCCAAGGAATTGTTTTAATTCCTCTGCAGGAGTGCATCAGCCCTGAGGTTTTCGTGGTGAGCTGGGAGAGGACTTAACAGCGCTATCAAACCTCAGTTGTTTTATCCCAACACGGCTGTGGTTTGGTCTTCAAACAAACCCAAAGATAAGGAAATATCGGCTGTGACCCTTCTTGCATCATGGATATTTGATGAGAGCAAACAGAGCTGTGAAATGGGTGATTCACACCCCGCTGCTGCGCCTCTAAAGGTGTTCCAAGGGTTTTTATTCCTCCCCAAAGGGCACTGGAAGCTGCCCAGGGAGGTGGTGGTGATGCCTCAAGTTTAGATTTTATGTTTTTTGGGTTCTGTGCTGCTTTAGTGTGGGGGTCTGGATTCACATTCAGGGATGCTGAGCTCTGTGCACGGAGCAGGGACACAAAACAATTCTTGCTCCAGCTGGGCACCAAGGACAAATGAGCCAAATCTCAGCCCAGGAGCACAAACCCCGTGGGCTGCAGAGAGAAAAACAAGCAGGGTGGGACTGCAGGGCTAAAGCTGCAATGGGACAATGAACTGCAAGGTGCAAATGGAGCAGAACTGATCCCAGGGACAGAGCCCGTGCCCGGCCGTGCATTTTGGGGCCATTTTGGTTCATCCTGGGCGCAGCCCTGGCTGGGCTCTGGTGCTGCCCAAGGTGCATCCATGGAGGGGATGCTGTGAATAAATCCCTGCTTTATTCTGGAGCTCTGCCCAGCTCTGCTCTGGGGCAGCCTCACAAGGCATCAGTGGATTTGCCTTGGTGTTCCTGGGAGCGTCCCAGAGGCGTCCTTGGGGACAGGGTTTGGGATGATGATGATGATGATCATGGCACTGGATGATGCTGAAGGGCTCTCCCATTGATTTTGAGATCTGCTCTCCCTACAGCTATAAGAGCATCCAGAGGATCCTGTACTGGCTTTGCTCCAATTCTCACAGTGAGTTCCTCATGAAAAACCTGGAGAAAATCAGCTTTTCTGCTCCTATTCTCTGCTTCGCTCCCTCTCTGGCTCCCCAGTTACAATCCCACATTTGATGATTTGGTTTTGCCTTAAAACAACACCAGGATGATACAAAGAGGAGAATTTCATTGCAGAGAAATTGCAAAAGGATCCTGGGAAGAGCAGGAAAAGGCACAAACCCCCATTCACGTCATGAATCACACAAGTTCAAACCCAAAAACAATTGCAATATTTCTCAACTCCCTCCAGACCTGACATTTAAAGCTCACATACATTTCCTGCAAGCCTTACAAGAGCTTCTTAAAAATATTCTTGGCTGCAGATAAGTGGTGAAGCACCAAATCCAAGCCGTGCACACCAAGAATTTTAACCCAAATATTCATTAGCCTTTACTCTTTAAAAAAAATTAAATTAAGGAATAAAAAAAATCTGTGTAAGATGCACACTGAGCCACATCTGGATGATTATAAGGGAGAAATAAAACACCACTTGGTTTTGAGATGGATAATCAGGATCTTAAGGTCCTGAAATGCCACTGAAGTCCACTAAACAGATCATGTTTTTCTTTTAAACCCTATTGGATTTAGAATGATGTGCAGTTGAAGGAGTAGGACACAGAGCCAGTCCTTCTCCCTTAAAAACTCATCATGACTAAGTCAAACTTGCAAACCCAGAGAGGATTTACCTAAGAAAGGCTCCTTAAGACTGAAATAATAAAAGTGTTGAGCAGTTGTTAAGCCTGGCCTTAAGTCACAGAGTCAGAGAGCTTAGAGCAGACCTGGGGATTTGTACAGGGTAATTCCTGTGAGGCCCTGGCACAGGATTCCCAGAGAAATTGTGGATAGTCCCTCCCTGGGATAGCAGAAGGTGTCCCTGCCCATGGCAATGGGGTGATTTTAATGTCCCTTCCAACCCAAACCATTTGTTAGAGATACATATTGTAATATTGGCTTTTTGCAAATATTAAAATGGATTTTATAGTGTGGTGTTAAAGTAGCTTTGTTACAAAGATATGGGTTTTGTTTCTGTTGTTAATTAAGCTCAGTGAAATAGCTGATATCAGCATACTTGTGTTAAACTCCTTGCTTGGGTGGGATAACACCCAATGAACACAGGATGAGCACACCTGTACACATCTGCCAGCTATCAGCGCTCACCCTCTGAAGGCAGGGTGGGCCAGGGCCCAAAAACTGAAGGTGATGATAAAAAAGGACTGAAACCACACCCAAGGAATACACAGGCTATAAAAAAGTGGACCCAAGAAGAAGATATGCTAAATAGTTCTTGGAACATGTAAACTGCTTTGGGGAAAAGCTTACTGTGCATAAATGAATATGAATATGCAAAGGGCTGATGCAATGAAAAGGTATTTAAGGGGTATCCCTGATGATAACAGGGTGCTCTTGGCTGAGTAACAACCTTTGCTCAGTGCTCCTTGTCTCCCGCTGTCCTTTATTAAACTTTTTACATTTTCACAGGAGACTGAAGCTGTTTTTCACACATTCATGATTCTCTCCATTCAGGAGTTGGAGCTCCCCCCCAATGCCAGTTTGTGGCTGCCAGGCACATCCCACACCTTTGGTGGGGACAGAGCTTGAAGAGAGTGAGCAGCAGAAGCATCAGGGCTGAGGAAACGTCATCTGGCATCTTCCCAAACCAGAGAGAGGAACAGCAATTCCTATGGGAACAGACAGACTCCATCCCAGTGTCCAGCTGGGACAGAGACTCCAGGGAAAAGCCAAAAGCAGAGAACAAAGCGATGCTCTTGTCCCAGTTTGCATCCATTGGCGCTGTCCTTGTCCCGACCCTTCTGGAAAACGCTTCTCCTTTTGGCCTCCAGGACATCTTGAGGCAATAAAGCTCCACGAACCAATTCCACACTGCTGGGAAAAGCTCTTTCCTTTTGTTTTTTGGCTTTATAATCCCACCAGGCACCCCCCACTGTTTGTGTTTTGGGAAAGAAGATTTCAGCTTTCCCTATCTGCCTTCTCTGTGCTATTCAGGATTTTATAGGCACCCATTGTGACCCTTTCTTACCCCGTTTGTCCATTTTCCCAAACTTAAGGAAATTTCTATCTTTAATCTTCATTTCTGCAGGGATCACTTCAATCTCTGCTCTTTTCTTTAATTCTGCTGGATTTGAGAAGTGATGCCCAAAGCAGTGTCTGTTATTGTACTAATATTATATTATATTATATTATATTATATTATATTATATTATATTATATTATATTATATTATATTATATTATATTATATTACATTATATTACATTATATTACATTATATTACATTATATTACATTATATTCCTATATTATATGATATTATATTATTTATTTATTCTATTCTAGTCTATTTTATTTCTATATATAGAAATATATATTATTTATATATAGAAATATACATATTTATTTAAATAAATTTATTTTATTTATATTATATCACTTACATATTCTATTCTATTCTATTCTATTCTATTCTATTCTATTCTTCCTGTTTGTAAGGATGTACATCCATGAGTTCTAAAGGGCACAAAAAATGCTCTGTTCATGAATTTTTGGCTCTTGCTGAGCACTGAAGCAGCATTTTCACCCACCACAACCCAACTGTCCCAAGGTGACACCTGTACCCTGCAGGCAGCCAAATCCCCAAATTAAATTTGCCAGTGAAATTGAAAGTGCCTCAGGTGAAGAATAAATCTGTAATGGCGTAAATCCATTCCTGAAGAAAAGGCTGGAATATGGCCAGGGCAGCTGGGATGGACCAGGACAGGCTGGATCCATCCTGGATGAGGCCACCACAACCCCAGGGAGCTCCAGGCTGGTCAGAGGGGCTGGAGAGCTGGAAAAGGCCCTGGGAGTGCTGCTGACAGGGGCTGGACACGAGCCCAGGGGTGCCCAGGGGGGCAGGAGGCCCCTGGCAGCTGGGCTGGATGGGGAATTGTGTGTGCAGCAGGAGCAGGGCAGGGATTGTCCCTCTGTGCTGGGAGACCCCGAGGGCTGGGCCCAGTTCTGCTCCTGCAGGAGAGCCCTGGAGGGGCTGGAGCGTGTCCAGGGCAGGGAACGGAGCTGGAAGGGGCTGCAGAATCCCTGAGGAGCTGGAAGGGGCTGCAGAATCCCTGAGGAGCTGGAAGGGGCTGCAGAATCCCTGAGGAGCTGGAAGGAGCTGCAGAATCCCTGAGGAGCTGGGAAGGGGCTGCAGAATCCCTGAGGAGCTGGAAGGGGCTGCAGAATCCCTGAGGAGCTGGAAGGGGCTGCAGAATCCCTGAGGAGCTGGAAGGGGCTGGGGCTGGAGCAAAGGAGGCTCAGGGGCCCTCGTGGCTCTGCACAAGTCCCTGCCAGGAGGGCACAGCCGGGGGGGTCGGGCTCTGCTCCAGGGAACAGGGACAGGAGCAGAGGGAGCGGCCTCAGGCTGGGCCAGGGCAGGCTCAGCTGGGACAGCAGCAGCAATTTGCCCATGGAAAGGGAGCTCAGGCCCTGGCAGGGGCTGCCCAGGGAGCTTTGCAGTGCCCATCCCTGCAGGTGTGCCCTGGAGGTGGCACTGAGTGCTCTGGGCTGGGCACAAGGTGCCCACGGGGCACAGCTGGGACTCTGTGACCTTGGAAATCTTTCCCAACATCAGAGATTCTGGGATTCTCTGATCTGCTGGATGCTCCAACATCTCTGTGGGTGTCTGGGCTTCTCTTGCCTTTTCTCTGACCACACACCCCTGCACAAATTCAGAATTAAGTGACACCCTGTGGGGTCTGGCATTCCACTCTCTCCTTCTCCTTTAATAAAATCCTGATCATTTCTCACCCACATCACTGAGTTCTCAGCTCCTCCTGTCAGCAGAAGGGAGAAAAACGAAGAAGGGTTCTTTGTGCATTTAATGTTCTGCTGATTGGTGACAAAAATAAAGCAAAACATCCCTGAATATTCGTTATAAGATTTACAAGAAGACAACAGTAACTGCTGGAGGATAATCACAAAAACACAAAACTTTTGACTGCCAGAGTTTTCCTTTAATTTTCCTCACAATCTTACATGGTTTTGTTCAATAATTGTGCTGTTGGCTTAGGAGTCTCTGATGTAGCATTAATTTGGAAACTGTGAAAAAGTGACAATCAACAGAGTCATGGCAGATGTGGCCCAATAGCCACCAAAAAAAAAAAAAAAAATACTCATATTGTTGAATTCTGCACTGTGTGTTATCGCACCAAGTTATTCCATAGGCAGCAGAATTAATAAATCCCATTTTCCAATGGGCCTGAATCTGCCAGATCCACTGAGATGGGGTTTGGTGTCTCCTGTCCTGTCCCAAGGGAAAGGAGGAGAGGAAATGGCCTCAAATGGCACCAGGGCAGGCTCAGGTTGGAGATTGGCACAGAAAATTTCCCTGGCAGAGTGGTCAGGCCTTGGGCTGAGCTGCCCAGGGAGGTTTGGAGTCACTGAATTGTCCCAGAGCAGTCTGGATGTGGCCCTGGGGACAGGGATTGGGGTGAGGGCACTGGGTGATCCTGAACTCTCGTCCACTTTGATGATTCTGTGCCATTCCCAAGAGTCTGGAGAGGAGAAGCTCCAGGAGAGCTCAGAGAAGCTGCAGGGAGAGCTCAGAGCCCCTGGCAGGGCCTGCAGGGGCTCCAGCAGAGCTGCAGAGGGACTGGGGACAAGGCCTGCAGGGACAGCACCCAGGGAATGGCTGCCAGTGCCAGAGGGCAGGGCTGGGTGGGACATTGGCAATGAGGAATTGTTCCCTGGCAGGGTGGGCAGGGCCTGGCACAGGGTGCCCAGAGCAGCTGTGGCTGCCCCTGCACCCCTGGCAGTGCCCAAGGCCAGGCTGGGCACTGGGGCTGGAGCAGCCTGGGACAGTGGGAGGTGTCCCTGCCATGGCCCTGGGTGACCTTTAAGGTTCCTTCCAGCCCAAACCATTCCACGATTCCACAATTCCATGCCAGGAATCCCCAGGGTTAGTGTCACATTCTGTCTGTCCTTTCTCTGGGTGACACGAACTCTCAGGGGCAGAGGTGACCAGGGCAGTGCCACCTTTGTACAACTGCAGTAGGGAAAAGCTGATTTATGGCACGGGGATCTCAGAGCTGGACATCACTTAGGAAGAAGCCACCAGAAGAAATCCACTTTTAAATACAAACCCGGCTGAAATGCAACAGCCACAGCTATCGCTGAGGCAATCTGCCACTTGCCAACGAGAAAACCACAAGAAATGGCTAATAAAAACCGACCTCTGTGAAGCACAAAAAGCAAATGTACATTACTGTTATGTTGTGGTTAATTCCCAGACAATACTGCAAAATGAGGGTGAAGTGCTACTTCCTGTCACTGAAAGGCAGAGAAACCCAAACAGGGAGAATTCCTCAGGCTGAGGAATGCAGACATACATCATGTCTGCAGGAATCATAAAAAAAGATCAAATGCAATATTTTCTTTCAGTGCAGACAACAGCTTTGAGATTTTCCATCCAGACGGCCTCGAAAAGCGCCTCCAGCGTTTGCCAATTACTCCTGACAAAGACCATTTGGTAGTGAGTGATGTTTTCAGTGAAATAAAGCAGCGGAGAAAACTGAACATGATGAAAGGGTTCTTTTCCTGCCTCTGAAGTGACCGGGAGCCCTGTGCAGGGCTGGGTTTGCGCTTCCTGCCGGGGACAAACCCCGCGGGACGCGAGCGGGGAGGCGAGGTTTGTTCGACAGTAATAGGAAAGGAGCTGCTTTTCGTGTTCTGTTGAGCAGCCAGAGAGTTTCTGGCCATAAACAAAGGAGGAGTTGCTGGGCCTCCTGTTCCACATCATTCCTCAGAAATTTCAGGGCGTTAATGGAGGGAATGATTCCCCAGTGTTGAAGTGGGCAGAGGGCAAAGAGGCTGGATGGAGCTTTCTGCCATCAGCACTTGATTTATGAATCAACTGCAACCAAAAAGAACCAGGATATTCCATATTTTTAAACTAATTATTAGTATTTTATATTATTTATATTTATTTTTTGTGACGGTATTCACAGGGGTTCTTGGATGAGGGAAGAGATGAAGGATCTGACTCTATGTTTCAGAAGGCTTGGATTTATTATTTTGTGATATATATTACATTAAAACTGTACTAAAAGAATAGAAGAAAAGGTTTCATCAGAAGGCTAAGCTAAGAATAGAAAAATGAAGAATGATAACAAAGGCTCTGTCTCAGACTCTCTGCCCAAGCCAGCTGGGCTGTGATTGGTTATTAATTATAAACATTTAAGATGGGCTAATCAAAGATCTACTTGTTGCATTCCACAGCAGCAGATAATCAATGTTTACATTTTGTTCCTGAGGCCTCTCAGCTTCTCAAGAGGAAAAATCCTAAAGAAAGGATTTTTCATGAAAAGATGTCTGCAACAATTTTTAATTATTTATTAATCTTGGAGAGCTTCGAGACAGGTAAAAATAGCTCAGGTTCTCCGACTGTGTTTAAAGAATGATTTAAATAACTCACTGTCAGCTCTCTCTTGACTTTTCTCCTTCTAGACAGAGGATTGGGTCCATTTACCTGCACATTTGTATCTAAACTGTCAGGAGTTTTCGCCTCAGTCCTCTTTGCTGTCTGCTGGGCTCACAAAGCACCACAACCCTGCTGCCCCTACAGCACCAAATTAGCAGAAATTTGTCTCTTCCTCCCAAGGGGCGCAGCATCTTTTCCTGACTAACACAGCCCAGCAGCAGCAGCTGCTTTGTGAATTATCCAAGGAACGCTCCCATTTCCCCCTCCTTGACGTTCAACAGTCGCATTTTGTTATTGCCTTCCATCCAAATCTTGACCCAGCGGGGAGAGCAGGGGGAAGCTCCAGAGAATCTGGGTGCATTAACCACATTTTTCACGCTGTTTCATCTTGCAGGGGTCTGGGGTTTCTTTGTTTCACAAGGATCTGCCCATTTTCTCTAACAAAAACATTTTATTTGGAAATTAGGAATGTTTAACCTTTCAGGGTTTTTCAGTGTTGTTTCTCTCTTCCTTTTTTTTTTTTTTTTTTTTTTTTTTTTTCCTTGCTCTCCACAACTCCCTGACTGATTTTTCCAGTGGAAGGTGTTCCTGCCCTGGAAGGAACACCTGATTTTTCCAGTGGAAGGCGCTCCTGCCTGTGGCAGGGGTGGAACTGGAGGGTTCCTTAAGGTCCCTTCCAACCAAAAAAATTCTGGAATTCTGGGATAAACTGGTATAACAGAAAATGAGAGGTTTCCCACCTGGGATCTGTGTCCATATCCATCTGTGCAAGGAGCACTGACACCTCCAGGTGGACCAGTGTAAAAAGGCTCCAGCAATGCCAAAAAAATCCCAAAAGATCCCTCTTGATCCCTCCCCAACATCCTCTGCAGGCCAGACCAGCCCCGGCGAGCATCTCTGTCCTTGCAGAGCTCATCTCATGGGAAGGACACCCAAATTCCCCCAAATTCCATCCCTAGGACACCCAAATTCCCCCAAATTCCATCTCTGTCCTTGCAGAGCTCATCTCATGGGAAGGACACCCAAATTCCCCCAAATTCCATCTCTGTCCTTGCAGAGCTCATCTCATGGGAAGGACACCCAAATTCCCCCAAATTCCATCTCTGTCCTTGCAGAGCTCATCTCATGGGAAGGACACCCAAATTCCCTGAAATTCCATCCCTAGGACACCCAAATTCCCCCAAATTCCATCCCTGGGACACCCAAATTCCCTGAAATTCCATCTCTGTCCTTGCAGAGTTCATCTCATGGGAAGGACACCCAAATTCCCTGAAATTCCATCCCTAGGACACCCAAATTCCCCCAAATTCCATTCCTAGGATGCCCAAATTCCCTGAAATTCCATCCCTAGGACACCCAAATTCCCCCAAATTCCATCCCTGGGACACCCAAATTCCCTGAAATTCCATCCCCGGGATGCCCAAATTCCCTGAAATTCCATCTCTGTCCTTGCAGAGCTCATCTCATGGGAAGGACACACAAATTCCCTGAAATTCCTTCCCTGAGACACCCAAATTCCCCCAAATTCCATCCCTGTCCTTTCAAAACTCATATCATGGGAAGGACACACAAATTCCCTGAAATTCTGTTGGGTTAAGCCTTTTTCTGACCCAGAGATGGGGTAACTGAGAGACATTTTAAAAACTTTTATTCTATTTTTAGCCTCATGAGAAGGGTGAGACAATGCAGATGTTATAATTCAGACCATCACAATCAGAAGCCAATTATTTCCTAATCACAATGCGCTGTAAGTTTGTTGTTTATTGACTGTTGCGTACAGCGAAGTACACAAGGCACTATTACTAATATTACTTTAAAAATTAATGTATATAAATTTTATATTATATTATATTCTAATATTATATTATATTATATTATATTATATTATGTTATATTACATCACATTATATCACATTATATCACATTATATCATATTACATTACCTTACATTACCTTACATTACCTTACATTTCATTATATTACATTATATTATATTATATTATATTATATTATATTATATTATATTATATTATATTACATGACATTATATTATATTATATTACATTATATTATATTACATTATATTATATTATATTATATTATATTATATTATATTATATTATATTATATTACAGTATATTACATTACATTTTATTAAGTGTATAAACTTAAAATAAATTGATATAAACTTCTGTTGTAACACACCATACTTACTGTAATAAACTTATTTTGTCACACATTATATAAATATTCCATTAAACTTTAAAAATTTTCTATCAATCCATTTCCCACACAATTCCCTGTTGCTTTATCCCGGACAAGCTCTGGGAGCCAGCCCGGGCAGGCTGGCACAGCCTTGATGGCACCAGCCCCTGCTGAGAGTGGCCCTGGTCCCCTCCTCGCCTGCCCGGGGTCCCAGGGCCCGGCCGGCCCTGCAGGGCAGCCCCGGCAGGAGGGAGCCCTGAAGGGGCACATCCAGAGCCCTGGAACGTCTGCAAGGGACGCAGAGCCAGCTGGGATTCCTCCAGCACCACGGGATGCTTTGGGCTGGGAGGGACCCCAAATCCCACCCAGTGCCACCCCTGCCATGGCAGAGACACCTCCCACTGTCCCCAGTGCCCGGCCTGGCCTTGGGCACTGCCAGGGATCCATTCCAGTCCCTCATTTCCATCCCAGGGAACAATTCCTCATTGCCAGGATCCCACCCAGCCCTGCCCTCTGGCACTGGCAGCCATTCCCTGTGTGCTGTCCCTGCATCCCCTGGCAATTGTCTCTCTCCAGCTTTCCTGGGGCTCCTCCAGGCCCTGCAAGGCCACCCTGAGCTCAGCCCAAAGCTTCTCCTGTGCAGGTGAGCAATGCCAGCTGTGCCAGCCTTTCCTGCCAGCAGAGCTGCTCCATCCCTCCATCCATCAAGGGTTCCATGCCAATCATCCTCCCTGATTTCTTCAAATGATGCTCCAGGAGTCTCAACAGGTGAACATTTAATCCCATTATTTCCTATTTTATGGGTGATTTTCTCTCCCAGCCCCATGGAACAACTTCATTGAATCATTATTGATCTCTTTAAGTCTGGGTGACTGAAAGCCCCCATGAAAATTCCACCCAGCCCTGCCCTCTGGCACTGGGAGCCATTCCCTGTGTCCTGTTCCTTCATCCCTTGGAAATTATCTCTTTTCATGTTTCCTTCAGGTCCTGCAAGGCCACAATGAGGTCACCCTGAAGTTTCCCTTCTCCAAAATCCCCCCAGTCAGAGGAAATGTTTCAATCTGCTCCATCCAAGGACATCGTTGGGAAGGATCTGTGCCAGAGATCCGTCAGGCCCCTCATTGTGAAGGAATAAAACACAGGAACAGACATTTCTCCACTGCAATCCCACTCATTAATCCATCAAAGTGGAGTTCCTGAAACCACCAGGGTTGGAAAAGACCTTCAAGATCATCCAGGCAATGATTTGAACTGTCTTGAGTGACAGTTCCAAGAGGAATGCCATGAGGAAACCTGCACAACAAAGTTAAATCCCAATAAAACTGAGAAGATAAAAGACTACAAACCTTCATGTTTCACTTTCAGAGCACGAAGAAAATGACATTTGAAGTATTTATCTAAATACAGTTATGGTACATCACTGGAGACAATGCTTTTTTCTGTTATAAATGTAATGCAGTAAATAGGATCATAATTGGACGTGGATTTACTGTAACTCCTTGTTTCTCTGCGGTACAGCTGCATCATCTAGTGGACAGCACAGAGATTGCATTGGTTTTACATTTTATACAATTGATTTGGGATTAATTATCTTTGGTTTTCCCCTGAATACACTTCAGTGCAGTGCTTTCTAAAGCTGAATTCTGGGACTACAGATATCCACTACAACATGCAGTGAAATGAGCTGGAAATGGAATTTTTTTCTTCCCATTTCTGGAATGGTTTGGGTTGGGAGGGACATTATAAATTATTTCATCCCCTGCCAGGTTACTCCAAATCCCACCCAGCCTGGCTTTGGACACTTCCAGGGATCCAGGGGCAGCCACCTGACCCTGCCACTGTTTAAAGAAACCCATAAAGTTTTTTGGGGGTATTTTCCTGCGTTCCAGAGAATATTAAATCCATCACTTGAATCACTGACTGCAAACAGACATTACGAATTCTGCCCAAGTGTAGCACTTTTGGACAAGATCATTTTAAAAAGCTCTTTCTTTTGGAAATGTCATTGGCAGTGTTTTCATAGCTTATTTAAAAGCTTTAATTATCAGGCTGTGAAGTTGATACTCCCTTATCTTGTCCCAAACCAGACGGGCCTGAGGGCACTCGGCAGTGATGGATGAGCTGCACACATTACAGGAGAAAACTCTCAACTGGGAGCCACTTTCTGCAGGAGATCAAAGGAAATCCAGGTTTTATTGACATAAACTGACACAGCAAAGATTTTGTCAGGAGGTTTCATGTTTGTAATTTTTCAGTGACTTCGGTGACTGCACTAAATCAACACCTCTGTTAAAAACTAAAAAAAAATCAACTGTGCTATTTTTGCCTCGTGCTCTTTACACATGAAATCTGGCTCTTATTACCTAAACGAACCCAGTTTGTCTTTGAGTGCCTTCCCACTTCAGCCTTCCTTGAATCCCAGGATCACCAAGGTGGGAAAAGCCCCCCAGGGTCACCCAGTGCCACCCCAGCCCCACCAGCACCACCCCAATCCCTGTCCCCAAGGCCACATCCAGACTGCTCTGGGACAATTCAGTGACTCCAAACCTCCCTGGGCAGCTCAGCCCAAGGCCTGACCGCTCCGCCAGGGATTTTATTTTCCCAATATCCAATAGGAATGAAATTTGAGGCCATTTCCTCTCGTCCTTTCCCTGCTCCAGGCTGAGCCCCCCCAGTTCAGCTGTTTCCCCCAGGATTTGCTTTCCAGCCCTTCCCAGTTGTTTTTCCCCTCTCTGGCCCAGCTCCAGCCCCTCAATGTCATTTTTTGGGTGACCCTGCACAAGCTGGGAGTGAATCCAACTCCCTGCTCTGCTCTGGCCCAGGTTTGCAGCACTCCAGGGCAGAAGCTGAGTTTATTCCCACTGTTGCTCAGATTTCAGCTTCAATCCAAAAGGGAATTTAGACCAAGAGGGAAATCAAACTTTTCTCTTTTTTTCCCCATAGTAAGGTCCCAGCTCAATCCTTTCCCAGGGAACAGAGAGCCAGAGTGAAATGTTATCAGCACATCACTGAGATGCTGTTTGCAGCTCAAAGTAGAGGCTGAGAGGGAGAATTTTCACTCTGAAAATTTGATTTATTCTGTAAAACAGGTAGAGAGCACTCCCAGGGCTGCTGTCTCCTCAGGCACCTCAGCTCTCAGCCCTGTATTGCACATAGTTTAGGTTGAATCAAAAAAGTTTAAGCTTAAATTTAAGGTATATTTATATATATATACACATAAATTGCTGTGCTCTGCCTTCTGTCCTGCACTTCCAGACCCCCTTTCCTGCTCTCCCTGGAGGGTGTGTGGGAGTTCCAGGAGCAGAGCTCATTTCCAAAGCACCTGGAATAAATGTGGAGCCCCCAGAAAAGCAAATCAACTTCTGTCAAACTCGTATTCACCTCGCCAGACACACTGTACAGGAGCTGTTCTTGAAATAAACATCCTCAGAAAAAAGAAATATATATATATAAATAAACCAGCCAAACAGCCTTATCTCCTTTAACTCTGGCACCATTTTGTGATAAAATGATAAAATTAGAAACACAGCTGGTGGTAGAGAATGAAAAGGGGTTTATTAAAGGAAGGTCAAACAGTCACAGGGGCAGGGGACCTGCAGAAAATCTGGTGAGAATTCCCCCAAACCCAAAGGAAATCCCAGAATCCTTAAGGCTGGAAAGGACTTTAAGCTCCAAGTCCAACCATCACCCCATGGTCACCATCAAACCAAGTCCTCAGGTGCCACATCCACGGTTTTGGGCAGTCCCAGGGATGGGGACTCTGCCCTGGGTATGCTGTTCCAATGTTTTACACTCTTCCCATGAAAAAAAAAATCCTGTAAGAAATGGAGTTCCAGCTCCAGGAAGGATTTTAGAAAAATAAAACAGACAAGTCTGGTAGAAAATGAAATAATATCTTTACAAAAATAAACACTTTTCAAAATCACACCATGGAAAATAATCACAAGAGAATCCCAATTTCCAATTCCCAATTCCAATTCCCAATTCCAGTCCCAGGGATGGCAACTCTGCCCTGGGTATCCTGTTCCAATGTTTTACACCCTTCCCATGAAAAAACAATTCCTGCTATCCAATCTAAACTGAGCAGGGCCTAATGGGACTGATTAGAGAGTAAAATATGGTGGCAAGTGACTTAAAAACATAATTTAGGCAAATCTGGAGGTGAATTGGCCTCAGGGATGTAAGAAATGGAGTTCCAGCTCCAGAAAGGATTTTAGAAAAATAAAACACAAGTCTGGTAGAAAATGAAATAATATCTTTACAAAAATAAACACTTTTCAAAATCACATCATGGAAAATAATCACAAGAGAATCCCAATTTCCAATTCCCAATTCCAGTCCCAGGGATGGCAACTCTGCCCTGGGTATCCTGTTCCAATGTTTTACACCCTTCCCATGAAAAAACAATTCCTGCTATCCAATCTAAACTGAGCAGGGCCTAATGGGACTGATTAGAGAGTAAAATATGGTGGCAAGTGACTTAAAAACATAATTTAGGCAAATCTGGAGGTGAATTGGCCTCAAGGATATGAGAAATGGAGTTCCAGCTCCAGGAAGGATTTTAGGAAAATAAAACAGACAAGTCTTGTAGAAAATGAAATAATGTATTTATAAAAATAAACACTTTTTAAAATCACATCATGGAAAATAATCACAAGAGAATCCCAATTCCAAATGAAGTTTCTGCAGTTTAAATAAGGGTCCTGCCCTGAAATGCCCTTTAAAAAAATTCTCTTTTCTCCAAACCAAGGAGCTCAAACTCTCCACTTCAGCAGAACCTTTTGTGTGAAGGTCAGCAAAGAACAAAATTAATCTGATGAAATTTAAATTATTCTTTGCTGCTCAAATCCATTGAAAGAGAAATAATCTGGCAACAATCCCTGAGCAATTACAGCTGTCTCAGCTCCAGGGGGCTCAAGCTGTTCCTAAATTCAGGTTGCAAAGAATCTCAGCTGATTTTTGAAGGATCTTGAGGTCTTCTGAGCGCAGCATTTCCACCAGAGCCAGGTGGGTTTTGAGGTTCTCTTTGTCCTTTTTCAACTGGGAAATCTGGAGTTAAGACAAATGGGATGAAATGATTCAAATTTTTGATTATTTAATAGGACATGAAGAGAAAAATCTGTGGAAATCTGTAAGGATTTTATTGATTATGGTAAAATAGTGGGGTTTTTTAATTTCACAAGAGAAACTTTGATAGTAAAAAGGAAAAAAAAAAGAGGGAAAGGGAAAAATCATCAAAATTCTTACTCAGAAATTACATTGTTCTGCTAGAGAAAGGAATCTGAGCTCCCTTGTTTCCCAGATTACCTGGATAAGGACATGCTGGGTCTCCTCTATTAAAAACTGACAAATTTTGGCTGCTGCAGCCAAAGCCTGCTGCTCATTCCTGGCTGAAGAGACATCACCAAGCAGGACCCTCCTCCAGCAGGCACTGCAACCAAAATGCTTGAAGAATTCAGAATCCAGAACGATTTTCTGCCCTCCCCAGCTGGATGCCAAACGTGGCTCTGCTGCCCTGGCCCTCACCGGGGCTCATAACCCAGCCCAGGGATTTATTTTTAGTTCTCAGATCAATTTATTCCACTCAGCAATGAATCTTCAAAGCACAAACAACTCTGAACAAGCCTTTGCTCATTAATTTATTCCCTCATTTCATTTATTCCAAGCAAAGTGCAGGTAATCATTTCCCAGCCCTGATGTTTGAGGCAGATTTGCCATTTGGAATTTGGAATAAATGCTCCAAGTGCACTGAGAGTCCTTGGGGATGAATTTCAGCAACTTCCCTGGCCCTGCAATTCCAGCCTGTGGAACACATGACTCAAGGAAATCAAAACAGGTTAAAAGCATTTAAAATTTCATCAAACCAACAGGAAAAAGGCCTGAAAGGAGTCTGAGCCTTGAGGGAATATCTGGGGCTTGAAATAGAAAGGGAAAATAATACAGGAAAGGAAATCACCAAAGCAGCAAAAGGGGAGGGAGTTTACAGCCAATGGTGTTCTCTGCCTTTCTTCTTTTCATTTCTCACCTGGGGTCCACAAATCAGACACAGGAGATCCAAAAATTGTCCCAGTGTGGCACTCACAGCCAGCAGGGAACAAAGAGTAAGGGGAAACAGAAAATATTGAATGGCTGGGAAACAAATCCTGGGAGGAGCAGCTGAGGGAGCTGGCGGGGCTCAGCCTGGACAAAAGGAGGCTCAGGGGGGACCTCGTGCTCTGCACAGCTCCTGCCAGGAGGGGCAGGGAAAGGAGGAGAGGAAATGGCCTCAGATGGCACCAGGGCAGGCTCAGGTTGGAGACTGGCACAGAAAATTTCCCTGGCACAGTGGTCAGGCCTTGGGCTGAGCTGGGACCTGACTGTGGGGGAAAAAAAGAAAAGCTTGATTTCCCTCTTGGTCTAAATTCCCTTTCATATTGAAGATGAAATCTGAGCAACAGTGGGAATAAACTCAGCTTCTGCCCTGGAGTGCTGCAAACCTGGGCCAGAGCAGGGCAGGGAGTTGGATTCACTCCCAGCTTGTGCAGGGTCACCCAAAAAATGACATTGAGGGGCTGGAGCTGGGCCAGAGAGGGGAAAAACAACTGGGAAGGGCTGGAAAGCAAATCCTGGAGCAAAGGAGGCTCAGGGGGGACCTCAGTGCTCTGCACAGCTCCTGCCAGGAGGGGCAGGGAAAGGAGGAGAGGAAATGGCCTCAGATGGCACCAGGGCAGGCTCAGGTTGGAGACTGGCACAGAAAATTTCCCTGGCAGAGTGGTCAGGCCTTGGGCTGAGCTGCCCAGGGAGGTTTGGAGTCACTGAATTGTCCCAGAGCAGTCTGGATGTGGCCCTGGGGACAGGGATTGGGGTGGTGCTGGTGGGGCTGGGGTGGCACTGGGTGATCCTGGGGGTCCCTTCCCACCCTGGTGATTCCAGGCAATCCAAGCCAAGGGCTCCTGCACACCCACCCAACAAATACTGAGGCTGCTCCAACTCACAATTGCTCTGCTGCCAGACTCAGCACCTTGAGGGCTGTGAGGAGTCTCCAGGATGGTCCCTCCCAGCCAAAGGTCAGGTTCCTGCACAGTCCAAGGGATGAGAGGAAGGTCAGGGGAGCTTTGCAGTGAGTTTCCTTCCTGAGACACATCAGCCATGGTGGATCTCCAGCTTTGACACTGGGGTTTATAACTTCTCCATCTCTCTCAAGCAGCGAGTTTGTTAAAAAACAAATAATTCTATTTTTTTCTTTTTGCTGGATTTTGATACTAGAAGCAAAATTTGACTTCCAGAAAAACTGATTTAAAATCTCACCAGGACACAAAAAACTCCAGATACTTACTCTAGGAAACCATGATCCTTTAGAATGGAAACTTTGGCCTTTCTCTGCTTGTCCAGTGGTGAGAAATATTTGAGGAGAGTATCTGCAGAAAAATACAGTTTAAATATTTAAATAAATTGTATGAATGAGAAACCACAATCATCAATTCTGAGAACAGATTTCAACCATATTTTTCATGTAGGACTAAGACCAAAACCTGTTAAATTTTGGAGAATGAGCACTTTCCAGGATTGTGTGTCTATAACAGAAATCCTGACTCCACCTGAAGCTATGAAACACTCCAAGCAAGTCCAGTTTGTGGAGATCTGGATTTCAATCCTCACTGCTGCAATCTAAGACATCCAGCTGAAATCTCTACACAGATGTTGTTAATAATAACATTTTTTTAAAATAAAATGGTAACAAAAAATATTTTAAATTAAGCAAAAATTAAATCCTTAAAGAGGTATCAAACCCTTTTGCACTCCTTGAGAATTCACACACTCAGTTCTCAGGTTTTGTGCCTTTCAGTGCTCAGGCAATCCATGAATCCAACCTGCTGAGACATAAACACTGCTGTGAGGGTTGTCCATGGCAACAAATCCATATTCCAGCAGCAGCCTCTGATTGTCATGAGGTCCATAGCAGATCAAAACTTCCTGGTATTTTTTGCACGGCGAATTTGTCCAAATTTCATAGCTCCTTGTCTGCTCATTAAACCCAGCCTTGACCTTCAGGGAGTGAAAAATAAAAGGTAAAAGGGTGAAAAAGGAAACAAACCTTTGAATTTTGAAACCCCTGAGGATTGAAATTCTTGTTCAGTTGTGGGGACCTCTGGGGCAGACCCCAGATCTGCAGACACAGATGGTTCCATGCAGGGTTGGCCTCTCCTGTGCTGCCCCAGCCCAGGGGTGGCACCCAGAGCCTGACAAAGTGGGAATTGTCTCTGCACGGCCCCCAGGCTGCTCTGAGGCTGCAGCCAGAGGTGAGGTAACACAGGGACCCTGGAATTTGTGTCAGGACAAGGAATTTGTCTTGCTTTCAGCAGCAGATCAGGGGGTGTTTGCAAGTGGCCCCTCCCAACAGTTGGTTTGGATGCCAAACTCCCCCAGCCACTGTGGGCTCTCCCTGCACCTTGGCTGTGCTGCACAAACTGAAATATTTCAGTTACAGAATCACTGAGTGTTTGGGTTGGGAGGGAATTTAAACATCTTGTTCCACCCCTGCCATGGCAGGGACACCTCCCACTGTCCCCAGTGCCCAGCCTGGCCTTGGGCACTGCCAGGGATCCAGGGGTGGAATTCCATGCCAGCCCTGCCCACCCTGCCAGGGAACAATTCCTCATGGGCAGGATCCCCCCCAGCCCTGCCCTCTGGCACTGGGGCCATTCCCAGCCGGGTTTGCACAGGGATCCCCTCCAGGGATGGCTCTGGAAGGA
Source organism: Ammospiza nelsoni (assembly GCF_027579445.1). Taxonomy (NCBI): domain Eukaryota; kingdom Metazoa; phylum Chordata; class Aves; order Passeriformes; family Passerellidae; genus Ammospiza; species Ammospiza nelsoni. The sequence continues at coordinate 119,154,611 of NC_080634.1, forward strand.
ACCTGGACACAGGGAGTGAGTCCTGAGGGGATGGAACTCAAAGCACAGGGGAAGGCAGAGGGAATCAGAGCAGGAATAATGAAATCTGCATTTGGGTTGGGAGGGAATTTAAAGCCCACCCAGTGCCACCCCTGCCATGGCAGGGACACCTCCCACTGTCCCCAGTGCCCAGCCTGGCCTTGGGCACTGCCAGGGATGCAGGGGTGGAATTCCATGCCAGCCCTGCCCACCCTGCCAGGACAGGATTCTTTCCCAGCATCCCCCCAGCCCTGCCCTCTGAATGCATTCCCTGTGTGCTGGCACTGCAGCTCCTGAGGGGCTGAGCCATTTCTGCCCCTGTGAGATCCATCCCTGCCCTCCCCACTCCTCATCCACCACATCAATGCAGATGGCATTGACAGAGTGCACTTTATAAAAATAAAGAAATTTACTGCTCTATTTTGAGTCTCTCACCTGAACATTTGGGCTGTGGTTTAGCAAATCTAAATATGGTGCCAGTGCATAAACATCTGGCTCCAGGGAGAAACAGTCCCTGTGGGGATGCTCCATGTAGACTGTCCTGGTATTTACAGTGCACCAAGCCCACTCCAAAGCACTGAAATTAAAAATACTCCCTGTGCTCTCAGCAAATAAAGGCTGCAGGGAAGAGAAGAAAGCTCTGGAGGATCTGAACAGCTCTTGGATCATCATTTTCTGCTCCTGAGCTTTCTTTTTCAAGGGGTTTGGGAGGAGATTGATGACATCAGGCTCCAGGCAAGCAGGGCAGGTGTGAGTCTCGGGCAGAACATCCAGGTAGGGCTTCCATGGAGATCTGTCCCCAGCGTGTTTCTCTGCCATCAGAAACGTGCACAGGGCCAGCAGGGGAGACACAGGCGGCTTCCAGCTAGCGGGAATGAAAAATGCAATAAAAATACAATGAAAATTGAAATAGAATTTTGTTTAAAAAATAGAAATAAAAATAAAAGGTAAAAATAAAAATAAAAAAGTTTTAAAAAGGTAAAAAAAAAAAGGTAAAAAGGTAAAAGAAAAGAAAGAAAAATTAGAAAGAAAAATAAAATAAGGATAAAAATAAAATAGAAAGGAAAATTAAAATAAATAAAAATAAAAATAAATATTAAATAAATATTAAATAAAAATAAAAATAAATATTAAAATAAATATTAAATAAAAATAAAAATATTAAAATAAATATTAAAAATAAATAAAAATAAACAAAAGTAAAAATAAAATAGGAATAGAAAGAATAAGAAAATAGAAAAATAAAATAGAAAGAAAAATAAAACAGAAAGAAAAATAAATAAAAGTAAAAAGTAAAAATAAAAAAGTAAAAGAAAATTAAAACTTAAAATTAAAAAAGTAAACATAAAAATAAAATAAATAAAAATAAAAGTAAAAATAAAAATGAAATAAAAATAGAAAAGAAATAAAAATAAAAAAGTAAAAAGTAAAATAAAAATTAAAAGTAAACTAAAAATAAAAGTGAAATAAAATAAAAATAAAATTAAAAATAAAAATAAAAATGAAAGAAAAATCGAGATAAAATAATAATAAAAACAGCAATGCAGCAGACCCGCAGAGGTGAGATGGGAAATGGACACAGCAGTTTTACCTCTCTCAGAGCTCTCTGAAGTTATAAACAGTTTCTATTTAAAACTTCTTTGTAGTTCATCTCCAAGTGCTGTGGCTGATTTCCAAGGGGCAATAAAAGCTGGATTTAATAACAATTCCAGGTTCACCCCTCGGGCTGGCTTTTTTCAGGAGACACAAGTATTGTATATTCCAAATTTTCCACATTTCCAATTTGTTCCTCACTTTCTCAAAGGCCCCGGCTCTGCAGCCCAGCTTTATCTTCCTTCTCCTATTGCAGCTGGCTCCCAAATGCCCAAAACCCCATTCCTAACTGGCATTTAGGGCCAGGCAGGCTCTGAGGCAGCTCCAGCTGCAGCCTGTGCCCTCTCCAGCTGTGCCAAGCTAAAAGGGGATGCTCGGTACTTAGCAGATGTTCAGGATTTAGCAAATGTTCAGGATTTATCAGATGTTCAGGATTTAGCAAATGTTTGGGATTTATCAGATGCTCAGGATTTATCAGATGTCCAGGATTTATCAGATGCTCAGTATTTAGCAAATGTTCAGGATTTATCACATGTTCAGGATTTATCACATGTTCAGGATTTAGCAAATGCTCAGTATTTATCAGATGTTTGGTATTTATCAGATGTTCAGGATTTATCAGATGTTCAGGATTTATCAGATGTTCAGCATTTAGCAAATGTTTAAGATTTATCAGATGTTCAGTATTTATCAGATGTTCAAGATTTATCAGATGTTCAGCATTTAGCAAATGTTTAAGATTTATCAGATGTTCAGTACTTTATCAAATGCTAAGTATTTAGCAAATGTCCAGGATTTATAAGATGTTCAGTATTTAGCAAATGTTCAGGATTTATCAGATGTTCAGGATTTATCAGATGCTCAGCATTTATCAGATGCTCAGTATTTAGCAAATGCTCAGTATTTAGCAAAGGTTCAGTATTTATCAGATGTTCAGGATTTATCAGATGTTCAGTATTTAGCAAATGTCCAGGATTTATCAGATGTTCAGGATTTATCAGATGTTCAGCATTTATCAGATGTTCAGTATTTAGCAAATGTCCAGGATTTATCAGATGTTCAGCGTTTATCAGATGTTCAGCATTTATCAGATGTTCAGTATATATCAAAAATTGTCCCCGTCTGAGCATTCCACACCCCTGAAATGCTGGCACCACTCAGGATATTCACTTGAAAGCTCCACCACCCCTTCAGAGGGTTCATTCCTGCTGAAATCCCCACTGAAGGCCACCAAGTGTCACTTGTCACTTACCTCTCAATGTGCCCTCCCAGGCAGCTGCTGAGCACGGTGCTGGTGGTGAGCAAACACTTCTCAGGCAGTGAAATAATCACATCTCCTGCCTTGGAGGGAGGAGGAAAGAAATTACACACAAACCCAGCAAAAATCAAGTGGAAAGATTCATTTCATTACTGTGGGGAGTGGTGGGGTCACATTCCGGCTGCCACAGTCCAAAAGTCAGAAATTACATTCACAAGGGATTTCTGAGCTTTGCTTGTTGCAAAAATCATTAAATGTAAAAACCTGAAGGGCTCCTGCATCACCAACAGCATCACTCACCTGGAGAGCTTTTGTTGTCATCAATCCCCTGCCTGTCCCTGAAGAAGGAACAAAGGGCAGGAGTAAATAAATGCAGATATGGAAAATCAGGGATCAGGGCAGCAAGGAAAAGCTCCAAAAGAACAGGCAGCATGTGTAACAAAACATAAATTCAATTATGGACTGCTCCATATATAGGTCGTTTATTTTTCTCCAATTTCCTTTATTTTTCAGGATCTTTTCCCTGCATATCCTGCAGCATTTGCTGTCTAATTCTAGCAATTGTTCAGCTTTTTTTTCTCCCACTCATAGCAATTATTCACCTTCTTTTTCTCCATTTTTTCCTCACACAAATCTTTCATCACCAGCTGCAGCTCTTGGTTTCAGAGTTTGAACTGAACTTTAGCATTTCTTGTCACAATATTTTTCTCTGATCCATTCTGTTCTTTCTGCTCTATAATATTAAAAAACATTTAAAATAAAACCTAGAGAAAGAGAAAAAATATAAGTATAAATCTTTGCAGTAAAGATTACTAAGTGAACCTCAGCTCTCTGCTGAACTTGCTTGGGGATAAAAAGATAAACAAATTATAACAAGGTTAAATTCCAAAAACTGTATTGTTCACACTTCAAATTTTGGCTTTTTCAGGCCTCCATTCTATTTTTTCATGTTAAATTGACATTCCAAGAATCCTTGGAAGAGTATCAGTATCTTTTTTTTTTCCTGATGCCAGACAGGGGCATAATTCAAAATGAAAGCAGGAATCTAAAATTCTTAGAAGATTCAGAAATTTGTACCATCAAGAAATAATTAAAGCATTACCCCAGAACTCTGCTGGCCTTAAATTACTGTCTTCAAATCCTCTCTCTTTTAGCCACTTCTTAAGTTTTATGTATTCCAGCTTGTGACTGCAGTTCACTAAAAACAGAAAAATAAATTAATGCTGTTAAAGAGCATTCTGATAGACAATAAAGGAAACATAAACATTTTACTGCATAGTCAGAGAAACTGTATTTTGGACATTTTAAAGCATAACAAAATGGCAAGAAAGAATTAAACTAAATAAATTTGGGGTCTGTGGGCACTGGGAAGTCTCAGAAATGTGTGAGTTATTCAGCATATCCAAGGAATTTTAGAATAATGTAATATTTGCCATTAGGCAGAAAAGTGAGCTCAGAAAATTCACCTTGCTCTGCTTGGGACTGTAAACTAACACTCAGATATTTGCATATAAAAAGCTAACATTTATGAATGTAATTTTCCAAGCACAAAGGCTTTTGAAAATATAAATAATAAAGTGACACCTTGAGGAACAATTGGTTATTTTCTTATTTAACTTCCAGGTATGATGATACCTCCATCCATAAAACTCTTCAAGTGTTTCCTTCTTCTATTTCGACCTGTCCGACCTCTGCTTTTCTTCATATTAAGCAACAGATTTTGCCTTTTTTACACAACCTGAATTAAAAAAAAAATTAAAAATAACTGATTTAGAAACATTTAAAGTCAAATTTATTACTGTGAGGGTGGGCAGGCCCTGGCACAGGGTGCCCAGAGCAGCTGGGGCTGCCCCTGCATCCCTGGCAGTGCCCAAGGCCAGGCTGGACACTGGGGCTGGAGCAGCCTGGGACAGTGGGAGGTGTCCCTGCCATGGGGATGGGATGGGATGGGATGAGATTGGATGATATTTCATGGACTTATGGAATATCCTGAGTTCACAAGGATGATCCAGTGCCAGCCCTGCCCTGCCCAGAGCCCACCAAGCCCAGCCTGGGCATCCCTGGCAGCGCCGGCCAAAGGCTCCTGGAGCTGTGGCAGCCTCGGGGCCGTGCCCATTCCCTGGGCAGCCTGGGCAGTGCCAGCACCCTCTGGGGGAAGAACCTTTCCCTGATCTCTTTCCTTTTGCTAAAATTGCCCTGAACTGAAGCTCGAAGCGCAGCTTTTCCCTGCCAGGACGGAGGGGCCGCAGGGAGCCGGGATCACCCACAGGCGCTCGGCCTCCTCAGAGGCCGGCCCTCCATCACATCCCGTTCCTTTGGGTAGAAAATCCTCAGAGATCATCGAGTCCAAATCCCATCCCCTATCATCCCATCCCACCCCAGAACTGGGAATCCTGTGCTAACCAACCTCCATTCCCCGCTCGGCACAAACCCCCGGGCTGGGAGGGACAGAACCGGCCCCGGCAGCGCTGCGGGAGCGGAACTTCCTGAGGGACCGCCCGTGCTCCGCGCACTGCCCCGGGAGCCCCAACCGCGTCCTCCCCTGCCAGCCCAGACTGTGATTCCCGAGTCTCTCCCGGGCTGGAATTGCTCCCCGGTGTCCCACACCCACCTGCAAAGGGGACACGAGCAACGACATTCCCTCGCTGTCCCTCTGCGCGAGTGCCCGCCCGCTCTCCCGCCCCTGAGGCGGGGCTGCCCCGCCATCTTAGGGGCGTCTCCATCTCCCTTCCCCGCGGTGTGTGGCTGTTTGTACTTTGGATAAAACGTGCTCTGTCCTCGCTGTGTGGAGCTGAGGGACGAGGGAGAGGTGCCCGCGGTGCTGGAGGTGGGTGATGGGGTTCTGGGTGTCCCCTCCATCGGACGCTTCACTCCGGTGTCCCCCCCGAGGGCGTCGGGGTTGGAGGCGGCGCGCGGGTTCCCTCCCGTGAGGGGGACGGGGGCAGGGGGACAGAGGGAGACTTGTGGTGAGGGGAGAATGGCGTTCCTGACCCTGGGGCGTCACTCTGGAGATTCCTGGAGTGTTGTATATTCCCTGGATGCCTGCTTAGGGTTACAAGTAAATTAGGAAGAGAGAGATGGTAATGATGTGAAAAGCCAGCGTTTAAACTTGTTTTTGTGGGGGAAATGCAGCTTTTTAAATGCACTGTATCTGTTAGAAAAGCAACAAGCAGTTTTCGGATGCTGTGTTACACAACCAGCCATTGCAGTCGGCCTGTGCTCTGCTGTTTTTCCCGGAATAGGCTGTAAGTGTTCCTCCTGCCTGGCACTGGAAGATAAAGATACCCCATCCTTTTTTTAATATTGTTTGGGACCTTAAAGATCATCCAGTTCCAGCCCTTGCCATGGACAGGGATACCTTGCACTAAACCAGGTTGCTCAGGTTTGGAGCCTGAAGTTTTCAGCAAAACTTGAGCTGACCCAATTGAATGTTCCCAAAAGGTGGAAGGTCTTTCTGTGAGGTGTAAGTGCAGAAGAGCTTACTCCTACATAAAGCTAATTTAGTATGAAAAATTAGTCACTGGTAATTTTTAGTCGAGACATTTCTTCTTTTTACCCATCACTGGTTGGCTTTTCTTCAGAACACTTAACACCAGATATCTCTGTGAATACTTCGTGTTGCCTTAGGAATTTACATGGCTTGCGCAGGAATGTAGTTTCACATAATCCAAGATGGAATTTTAAATAATACTTTAAAGAAAAAACACTTACCTAGGGAGGCTCCACACTGCTGGAAATGTTCCAGGCCAGGTTGGATGGGAGTGACCTGCGATAGTGGAAGGTGTCCATGGCAATGAGATAATCTTTAGGGTTGTGAGAGTTTTAATTTTTGGTTTCTCTGGGTTTGGATTGAAGGCACTCAAAATGGTGTTTCATGTTTGGATTTAAGAGTTTATTATCTGTTATCAGTAAAACAGTCTTACTACTGTGAGTTCAGCAGCTTTTCATTAGAAGGCACAAAATGGCCAACAATCTCTTGTTCCAAGGTCTTTTATGACTAAACTCTCCAATTGAGAACTGACACCTGGATTATTTTCCCTTTTAACCCAATAACTGATCCCAAAGAGCTGCAATGGGAACTTTTCTGCCCAATTACAAAATGCCACCCAAACCCATGGAGAAGAAGGAAGAAGAAGCGTGAGAAGCAGCCCAGGGCAACACCCTGTGCCCTCCATCTTGCTGCCATCCACAACAGACTAAAAACCCCAAAATCTCAATTTCTCAGGAAGTGATACACCTACACTGCTCTCTATAATCTGTTTCAGTTTGGTGGATTCCAGTCTATTCTGGAGTTTAGGAGACTTTCTCCATGGATGAGAGTCAGAGTCAGTGCACCCCAGAGCAGACAGAGGAAGTGCCCTGGGTTTCCACAGTCCCTTCCAACCCAAACCATCCCATGTTCCCAATTCCTTTCCAGGCAGCCATTTTGTGTGTGTGACTGGCCTTTTCCTTGCTGCTGGCAGTTCCCGTGCCCTTGGCTCCCGTTCCCAGGGGACAATGTCCAACGTGCCGGTGGCTGTGGTGACGGGCTCCAACAAGGGCATCGGGCTGGCCATCGTGCGGGCGCTGTGCCGGCAGTTCCCGGGGGACGTGTACCTGACCTCCCGGGACCCCGGCCGCGGCCAGGCCGCCGTGGCACAGCTCCAGCAGGAGGGGCTGCGCCCGCTCTTCCACCAGCTGGACATCGACGACCTGCAGAGCATCCGAGCGCTGCGCGACTTCCTCAGGGACAAGTACGGAGGCATCAACGTGCTGGTGAACAACGCCGGCATCGCCTTCAAAGGTGGGCAGGGCTCTCCTGGGGTGCTTCTGTGCAGAGGGCAGGGGGTGCACCCAGCACTTCTGCTGCATTTCTGCTTGGGCAAACTTCCCATCTTAGGGATGATGTGAGAACGGTGTGCCAGGGGAGGGTCAGATTCGATCCCAGAAGGAATTTCTCCATGGAAAGGGAGCTCAGGCCTTGGCAGGGTCTGCCCAGGGAGGTTTGCAGTGCCCATCCATCCCTAGAGGTGCCCAAGGAGGGCCTGGACTTCCTCAAGGAGAATATGGAGGGATCAACGTGAACAATGCTGGTATCGCTTTTAAAGGTGGGAAGTGCTCCTGTGTTCTGTGGAGAGGGCAGTGGGTGCATCCAACACTTCTGTGCCAGTGCCACGCTGCATTTTTGCTTGGGCAAACATCCCATCTTAAGGATGGTGTGAGAACAGTGTGCCAGGGGAGGCTCAGCTGGGACACCAGGAGGAATTTGCCCATGGAAAGGGAGCTCAGGCCTTGGCAGGGGCTGCCCAGGGAGCTTTGCAGTGCCCATCTCTGCAGGTGTGCCCTGGAGGTGGCACTGAGTGCTCTGTGCCCATGGGGCACAGCTGGCACTCCGTGGGCTGGCAGGGCTTTGCCAGCTGTAACAATTCCATGTTTCTGTCAACATGCTTCCCTGAGGGTTGTGTTTGCACCGCGTGGAAGTGCTGAGGCACACAGGGCGGTGAGCTGGGCTGGGTTCATTGCCTCAGTGCCCATCTCCATTGGGAATGGCTCCCTGTGCCTCAGGCAGCTGCTGTGTTCTCTCTTCTCCACCCCCTGCTCTGTTCTGTGCACTCTCTGCTCAGGGATTCCAGCTGATGGAAAAGCACCTTCATTGTCCCTGGGTGGGCTTTGCTGTCTCCAGGCCATTCAGTCACCTCTAAACCACTCAAATCCTGCTGTGCTGGGCAAGAATTTAACCCTTTCACCTCCCAGTGGGCAGAAAGGCAGGGAAAGTGAGAAGGACCCAGCAGTTTCAAGGTGGAAGGATAAATTTTTGTTGAGTGTATGAAATCCAGAATCAGAATTTGCTCCAGACAGAGCAAATCACAAGTCTGGCTGGTGGCTTTATGGAGGGGATTGTGCCCCTGTTCCCCCCTCAGGTGATTTCCCAGCTGCAGAGCTGCCCCAGCCAGGGAGGAGCTGGAGCTGCTGCAGAGCCCAGAGGAGGCTCCAGGATGGGCAGAGGGATGGAGCAGCTCTGCTGGCAGGAAAGGCTGGCACAGCTGGCATTGTTCACCTGTACAGGAGAAGCTTTGGGGTGGCCTAATTGGGGCATTCCAAGGGGGAACAGCTTCCCACTGAGAGAGAGCAGGGAACTTCTCGTGGAGTGGGAGTGCAGTGATGATCTTCTGGCTCTTTTGCTTGTTACTTTATAGGAAAATTGCTTAAGATCAGCTTCTTGGGAGGCAGCTCTTAATAGAATTGTCTGAGCTTCAGGGTGTGCTCAGCAAGGATTCCAGCAGCAGTTAAAATATCACTTCCAGATGTTCAGCCTTGACTTTCCTCAAACTGACAACAACTGAGTCAGCAGCAGGTCACAGAATTTAGGAACTGTTAAACTTTAACTGTTAAAACTGTTTTATGTCGCAGACATTTTTTCACAGAAATCCTCTCTTTCAGATTTCTGTGTCTTCTGGAGGGCAGAGGCCTCAGAAGATAATGTAAACAATTGTTATCAGCTGCTGTGGAATGCAACAGGGGCATCTTGATTGGCTCATTTTCTATGTTTATAATTAAGGGCCAATCACAAAGTGCAAGCTGGGGACTGACTCCTTGGACGCAACTTTGTTATAGATTCTTTTTTTCTGTTCTTAGGCTAGCAAGCTCTCTGCAAACTTCTCTCTTTATTCTATTTAGTATAGTCATAATGTAATATATATCATGTATCAATAAATCCAGCCTTCTGATCAAGAAACAAGATTCACCATCTCTCTCTCACCCTCAGCGACCCACTCAGGACGCTGTAATATCTGGTGACCCCTCGTGTCAGAGCAAAGATTAATTTGATAAGACCAGAGGAGCAAAATTGCTGCACTGGGTAAAAATCCTGTATGTGTAGCATTTGATGGTTGCTTTGAAGTGACCACAAAAGTGGATTCAAACCAGGAGCTGAAGAACTGAAGATCCTGATTTGGACAGAGTTCACAGCCAAGGCTGACCACAAAGAGAACCTTCTTCTGGAAAACCTTCAGGAAACATGATAGACAAGAGCAGCATACCTGCAGAGCTGGCCAGAGCAAGCTGGACTTTTGAAAAAGGTACTGTTCACTTTTCTATCCCTGAGGGTTCGGCCGCGAGAAAATTATGGCTGTTTATATGGGGGAGATACCCCTTGAAGTACGTGGTTCATTTTACTCCTTCAGGGAAGAAGCTTATTGCCCTCTGGAAACACTGGTGTAGAGAAGATGGGTTTTTTCTGACAGCAACAGATCTCTGAGTTCTTTTGATGGGCAAAGCTTTTTGGGTTCTTTACTGATGTCCTATATGCTTTGGATGTTTTTGTCTGGGAGTGCATGGACTCGATTATCCAGTGCGTCTACAGTCAGGGACGTCTTTTGCCTTCTATCTACCCGGCATTTATAAAGCTTTTTCCAGTTCTGAAATGCAGAGCAGCTACCTTTCAATGGATTTCTAACTGTTACGGCCAGGCCCCGTTTCCACCACCCCTGGTGGGTGATGACATTCTGCTTCCCAGCCCGCCCTGCTTCACGGCGGGGGGGGGGGGGGGGGGGGGGGGGTGAAACTGCGCGGCGTGAAGAAGTTTTTTTTTACTCTTGCTCCGGAGCATGCTCAGATGGAGTTTTCTCCTTCCCCCCTTCTCTCTCTCCGGGGGGGATGGGAGGAGGCTGCGCCGCCCAAGCCACAGCCCAGACTCCACCTCCTTCAGACATGGGGGCGGCACCGGTCTCTGAGGTTTCTCCGCCTCTGCCAGCTCCTTCTCTCCAGGAGATCCCGTCTCCGCCTCTCCAGGCGGTCCCGCCCACGGCTCCACCGGCCTCCCCGCCCCTGCCAGCGCCTGCATCTGATGCTGCAGAAGATACAGCACTTCCGGTCCCTCATGAGCTGTTGCTAAGCAACAGCGATGCTCCGCCGGCGCTTCTCCCGGCTCCAGCGCTGCCCGTGTCGGCTCCACGGTTGCGCGTGTGCACTCCGACGGAGACCGCGGCTGCGCCTCCGCAGCGGACCCCAGAGTCAGCGGCAGAAGACGGCGCCAACCCCGTGCCGTGCCTGCCGCCGCTTTCAGAGCCAAGGGACGCAGCAGCGGCGGCGTGTTCCCGCGCGTCCCCGCCGCCTCAAACCGAGACGGTCCCTGTTGAGGACGGTGTGGGAGACGGCCCCAAACCCGCGGGAACCTCGGGGCAGCCCGCGGCTGCTCCTTTCTCCAGCGTGATTCCCTCCTCGGCCGGCTCCTCCGCGGCCAGAGCCACTGCCGCGCTCCAGGCCAGCCCCAGCGTCACCCACAGCCCCGCGGGCCCGCCCCAGGAAGCGGCCCCGGAGGCTGGTCTCTCCTTCCGTGGAGCGGGGGCTGCCCGCCAGCTGACTCTGGGGGCAATCTGGCTGCCTGTTTTTAAGGTCAGCATTCTCGGCGGGCTGGGGGGTGGTTTTTCGGGGATGGTCCCATGGCGGCTCCCATCTCTGCCGCCTCTCCTGCGTCCTAGTGGCATGGGGGGGCAGGTGCACCCCGACAGCCCTGCCTCTGGTCCCCAGCCCGGAGGGGGTGTGGATGATGAAGCCATGGGGCGGATGAGAGACAAACTCAATGCAGTGCAGGGGAAGATGGTACAGCTGGAGGAGACCATAGCTGGTTTGCTGTGGGGAACAAACATCTCCGGACCCCAGATGGCATTTCTGGAGAAGGCTTCTATTTCCCTGCTGCTGGCCTGCCTCAGTGGTATTGGGGAAAGGAAGCATCTCACTACCCGGTTTGGCCTGGGCCGTTGGGCTCTGGAGGTTCCTGGGCTGGGCCCACTGCGTGGCCTCCTTATGGTTTTGGGGATTCTGGTTTCTCCTACTGGCCCCTGTTGTGGGCCAGTTTTGGGGTTCCTGGTCCAGCATGGGCCAGGGCCCCCAGGGCCTTTCCTTCTCTGGCACTGCTCTGCTCGGCTGCTGCTTTTTTGCTTTTCGATTAAAAAAAAAAAAATTAAAATTAAATAAAAAAGATTGAAAATAGCAGGCAGCAGCTCTGAAGCACTGAAGCATTGAAGGGCCAGAAAAGGACATTCCAAAATTGTGTTATGACTGTCAATGGGTTTTTGATAACTATTGATGGGATTCTTTTTGCAGCAAGTTTGTTTCCAAAAAGGACTCTCAGATGTCCAAAAGAAACAACTTCAGCTGATGGACTGTTCCTGAAACTCAGCTGCATGGACTTGAATTTGCTTTCCATTGTTTTTTGCATTTCCTTGGGTTGTAGGATTGTTTTGGTGATTTGTTGGTGTTGTGTGTTTTACAGGTGAAGAAATTTCCTGTTCATTCCACATCAGCATTTTTCTTTTAATTTATACAATTTAGAAAGGTGAGATGTCGCAGACATTTTTTCACAGAAATCCTTTCTTTCAGATTTCTGGAGGGCAGAGGCCTCAGAAGAGAATGTAAACAATTGTTATCAGCTGCTGTGGAATGCAACAGGGGCACCTTGATTGGCTCATTTTCTATGTTTATAATTAAGGGCCAATCACAAAGTGCAAGCCAGGGGACTGAGTCCTTGGACACAACTTTGTTATAGATTCTTTCTTTCTGTTCTTAGGCTAGCAAGCTCTCTGCAAACTTCTCTCTTTATTCTATTTAGTATAGTCATAATGTATTATATATCATATATCAATAAATCCAGCCTTCTGATCTAGAAACAAGATTCACCGTCTCTCTCTCAGCAGCAGCGACCCACTCAGGACGCTGTAATAGTTTCATTATCAGTTAAACTGTTTAACTGATAAGGGAACTGTTGCTGTGAATATCAAGCACACAGGGTGTAACATCTGTGTAAGAACTTGCTGTGATGCTTCTCCCATGGTTACCAATTTTGCTTCCCACGTTGGTATTTCTACCCAAGATTGTTTCTTGCCTCACCAAGTTTTTGCTGCCATCCCAGAATTTCTGCTTTCCTTTTTGCGTTGTAGCATTATGTGCTATTGCAGCCTGTCAAAGATTAGATTTGCCATTAAGTTTTGTTATTTTGGTTTTGTGCTGCATTTCTCCAGCTAAGTCCTTGAACCAGCAAAAACTTTCTGTATCAAATGGTGCTGGAGCTGTGGTTATCTTGTGGATGAGCCTCTCTGGGAAGCGTTGTCTAATAAAGCTTCTTAAACCATGCGATTTCACGATGTTCCCTTATACCCTGTTAGGCACATGAGTGGGCTTTGGGTGTAGGGAAGTTCTCCCTCACAAGGAAGGCAGGATATGGAGCAGGATTTGGGGTTCTGTAGGATTTCAGTTCTCCCCCTGCCATAACCCTGGCCATGGCTCATGATCTGGCTTCATGTGTGAGATTTAAATGCAAGCCAGTGATTTGCAAATGAGTGTGGGTCATTAAACATGTCTTACAACAAAAACCACATCAAATAATGACCTGTTACAGTTTCTCTTTTGAATTATCCAATAATGACTTGTTACAATTTCTGAATTGTCATGGATTTGGAAACCATGAACACCTGCCCAGTCTGTGATCATGTACCTGTTTTCTAAGTATTAAAAACAGCAACTAAGATAAACATTTGGGGTTTGGTAACTTCTATTCAAACAGTGTTACAGTTCTAATTTTTGTTATTTTTTTCCCCTCCTTCCTTTTATGACCAGTTCATGACACCACTCCATTTGCAGTCCAAGCTGAGGTTACACTGAAGACAAACTTTTTTGCAACCAGGAATGTTTGCACAGAATTGCTGCCTCTTATGAAGCCTTATGGTGAGTGAAACATAACAAGTGGAGAAAGAGTTTTGTTTGAATTTTGGCCCTTTTCAATGGGAAATCCTCTCCAGTCTCAGGCTCTGCAGCAGTGTTCAGATGTGTTTGCTGCTATAAAGGAAATGTGGTGTCTCCTAATATTTAAATGCATTGAGGTTTTCAAGGAAAAAAGAAGTCAAGTAGATGAAAAACAGGTTTTTGTTTCCTGAGGGAGAAGGAATAAACAGAGTGAGTGAATTTGGGGAGGGAGGAAACAGTGCCAAGGTTGCAGTCTAGTGCTCTTGTACTGCATTGAAGGATGACTGTTAATAAAGTCATTAACAGCATTAATTTCTGTGGCTTTTAAGATTAAGTCACCAAATTCATCACCAGAAGTGGCAGGTAAGAGGGGAAACAGTGAAACATCATTTTGGAGATGAGTGATTTACTGATTCAGCTGGCTTGTCCCTTTTATTGAAGTGCTGGGAGATAAATCCTTGAATTTGTAAATCTCCAGGTGATATTTCTGCTGTAGTAAGAGTGTACCTGCTGATTGTAAAGTTGTTTCCTGGATGTTTATCTAAAACTTTTGCAGGTTCACACCTTAAATTAACTCTCATGGTATTTACTAGAAATCAGAACATTGAGTTCATCTGATTTTCCAGGAGCTCTGCAAAACAACCCAGCTAAAATATTTTGCAGATATTGACCTGAGGAGTGAATCCAGAACTGGAGAGCAGCCCCACTTCAGTGGTGGTGTTCCCAGGGGTTCCAGGATGAGGGGAGAGATGAGAATCTTGACTCCATGTTTCAGAAGGCTGATTTATTATTTTATTATATATATTATATTAAGAGAAAATTATATGCTAAAAGAATAGAAGAAAGGATTTCATCAGAAGGCTTGAAAGGAATAGAAGGGAATGGAATGATAAAAATTCTTGTGACTGACCAGAAAGTCTGAGATAGCTGGACTGTGATTGGCCATTAATAAAACACAACCAAGATGGACCAGTCAAAGCTGCACCTTTTGCATTCCACAGCAGCAGATAATCATTGTTTCTCTTTTCCTCTGAGGCTTCTCAGGAGAAAAAAATCCTAGCAATGGATTTTTTCACAAACTATGCCTGTGACAGAAAATGTGTGTAAATAATTGATTTTTATTCTCTTTTCAGGCCGGGTGGTGAATGTCTCCAGCATGGTGAGCTGCTCAGCCCTGCGAGGCTGCAGCCAGGAGCTGCAGCAGAAATTCCGCAGTGACACCATCACTGAGGAGGAGCTGGTGCAGCTCATGACCAAATTTGTGGAAGACACCAAGAGAGGTGTCCATGAGAAGGAGGGCTGGCCAAACACTGCCTACGGGGTGTCCAAAATCGGGGTCACCGTCCTGTCCAGGATCCAAGCGCGGCTGCTGGACGAGCAGAGGAAGGGCGAGCACATCCTCCTCAATGCCTGCTGCCCTGGCTGGGTGAGGACAGACATGGCAGGTCCCAAGGCCCCCAAGTCCCCCGAGGAGGGGGCTGAGACCCCCGTGTATTTGGCCCTTCTGCCTTCCAGTGCTGATGCTCCTCATGGCCAATTTGTCAGTGACAAAACTGTCAAACCCTGGTGAGCTCAGGGATGGAAAGGCTGAGCTCATTTTCCTGATTTCGTTCCTCACTCCATCACTCCCTTTTCCCTCTCCCCTGGGATGGGTCTCATGGAGCTGGGATCAGGAAGCAGGTGCCTTATCTCTCATCACAGTAGAATTTTCCAGGATCCAGAGCTGTTCTGGAGGCTGCACAGGGGTTTCTAAAGAGGATGGGGCTGTTCTAGAGCTGTGATCTGTCTGGGGGGAGGCTCAAGACCAGAATCGCTGTTGGACAGACATTCCTTACTATCAGAACTAAATGGAATTAGGTGAAAATAAAAATAGCACTGATCCATCATTTGTAGCCAAACATAATCAGTTGGTGTTATTAATATATCAATAAATAATTACTGATTTATATTCTGGTACTTAATTATTGTGGTACTAAAAACTTAAAAACTCAAAAAATATGTTTTCATTCTCTGCAGCAGAGTTTGTGGCTGGGATTTGTGATGTGTGCATTGGAAACAGAAAATAAACTACAGACCTGACACAGCAAAGTGTTCCTCAGTTCCTTTATTGCACAGCCAGAAGTTTCCTTAATAAAAGCTGAATTAACTGCTCTCCAATTAGCAACAACAACTGTAAGTGATATGGAGAAGCTCCACATTTGTTGAAATGTTGCTTATTGCCTTTCAGACTCTCAGAGTTGAAAAATTGCCTATTCTGAGACTGAAGGAGCTGGAAACAAGTGCCCATAAAGCTGTTGTTAGTAATGAGAATCAATAATGGGTTTGTTAATTGTTAATCAGGAGTCAGGGGGTGATGCTGGCTGGCTTTGACATTGGCCTCCCCCAGAAGAGCTGGGGCTGGGAAGCCTTGGAGTGTAAGGCATTGGGAATAAATATTGTGGGGGAATATTAATTGTTTATCAGCACAGAACAAAGGGCTGGTTACAAGTTGGTTTTTTAAGCATACAGGAGCATTGTTTTTGTGAGGAATTACCTCATCAGTCATGGCCCAGAGCCCCTGGAAGGGAAGGCCAAAAGTTCTCAGCGAAATCTATTCTGTGGGAAGAAAAAAAACCTCAGAGGCCTTGGGTTTAGGGGAAAACTTACAAAAGTTGGAACCCTGGCTGCTGAGAATTTCAAGCTTTCTGTGCTGCCAGGCACTGACCCCCAGGAGAACACTGCACTGACCTGAGGCTCTGGAGGATCTTCCAAAATTCAATAATAAAACTGAGATTAAAGGTGTGGAGTTTGAATAGAAGTGTGTGATATCACAGGGTGGGAAACTCAGAGTTTAAGGGCTTAGAATATAAAAATATATATAGAGCAAGATGGAGATTTTAGGGTGGAGGCTGCTCTTTCTTCTTCACCTTCTCCGTGCGTTTGGGTGGTTTTGTGTCATTGGACAGAAAAGTCCCCATTGCTAACTTTGAGTGATGAGTTATTGGGTTAAAAGTGAAATTAATTTAGGTGTCATTTCTTGATTGGACAGTTTAGCCTTAAAAGACCTTGGGGACAAAGACAGTGAGCCATTTTTGTACCTTGTAAGTGAAATACTGCAGAACTCAGTTCGTGAGATTGTAACATGGACGAGAAAAAATAAACATTTGAGTCTGAGTATGAACTATAATCTCAAGTGCCTTCAATCCTCATCCCACAGAAGAGAAAAGAAACCAAGAACTGGCACAAAAGCTGTGAAAGTTTTGGCTGCTACACTGTAATAACCCTGCTGATGAGGAAAACCAGTTTGTGTGTGTCCTTGCAGTTGTGTTACTGGGACCTCAGCAAAACACAACGTGGCTCTTGGATTTAGTCAGAGCTTCGAGACTGAATCCTGCAGTGGGGAATCCTGCCTAACTCTTCATCCCTCAGGTGCTGCCTGAGTCACTGAGCTTCAAAAGCTGCTGTTCCTCCATGTGGCATCTGCAAACATGGCAAATACACCTTGGCCTTGGTTTGTGCAAGGGCTATGCAGGAGCCTCATTCACAGCTGGCCTGCAAGCAAAGCTGGGTTAATTGAACAAACAACAATGGATGATTGCTGAGTGCATCATAGCAAGGAAGAAGACAAAGCCATCAGCATGGAAACAGGTTAGAAAAGATACATGAAAATCTTTGTAAGCTACACTACGTGCATAAGTAGATGTGTATACGTGCCATATTGAATTTCTGTAAAACTTTGCCAGTTATACTGATGTTAGTTGCTTTGCACCAATGAATTTAATAAGTTATTGTGATGTAGTTAACGACTTAAGATCAGGCTTTGTTAAGAGTATATAAGCTGGCAAACACACAGCATAAAAAAACTTTTCTTCTTGGACCCTGATCATGTGTGTATATGTTACATCCGACATAACAGTGACGCTTTTTATTGTACAGAAGCATTCCACTGCTTTCTTGCAATATCTCTTAGCTTTACCATAACTTCTTCTCTTTCATTCAAAGCATCAGTCATCTTGTCACTTCATCTCTTCTTCTCTACTACACTTCTTTTATTTTCATGCTTTACTTAGCTATTGGGTCAGAAAGTTTCAAAGCTGTTCTGTGCATCTCTTTTTCACACAGCAGATACAATTACCAATGAACACAAATCACAAAACCATTTTTCACAGAGCACAAAGACAGACGGCGCTGAAATTGTGTCTGTGCCCTTCCAAATGCACCTGGACAGCGGCCCCAGGGGCTGGGCTGGGCTGCCATGATGTCACCCCTGGGCCCAGCTGTGTGAGATGTGACACTAAACCCACAGGATTTCATCTATTTGGGATAAAAAAACGAGGCTTTAAATGTCCTTGGGATAGAAAACCACGTTGGATTGCTCCAAATATTATCTCCTGGGATTGTTACATTAATGTTTTTATATCATAGACCATAATATAAATATTTAATATGAAATAAAAAGAAATTGTTTTCTAGTTTTATTTATTCATTCAATTTCCTCTTCATTTTTCTATTCTTATCCTTCTTAATGTTCTTATTCGTCTTCGTACTACTCTTTCTTACTAGCCTTCTTCTTTGCTACTTCTATGTATTTTTAGATTCCTATTCCTACTCCTATTCCTATTCCTATTCCAATACCTATTCCAGTTCATCTAAATACTTCATATTCTTATTCCTATTCCTAGTAGTCTTCTTCTAAGAATTTCTAAATTCTTATTCCTATTCTATTTCTATGGATCCGTAAATAAGCCTTCTCTGTCTTGTCTTCTTCATCTTAGTCATCTTCCTCTTTGTTGTCGTCTTCTTCATCTTCTTCGTCTTCTTTGTCTTCGTCTTCTTCATCTTCTTCATCATATTTGTCTTCATTCTCTTAGTCATCACCTTCTTCCTCATCTCCTCCATCTTCTTTGTCTTCATCATCTTCTCCTTTTTCTTCATCATTTCTCATTCTTCCTCGTTTCACTCCTCGGGCCGTGGCCTCAGGCAGGGACAGCGGAACAGCCCCCGCAGCGCCCGCAGCGCCCGCCTGAAGCGGGAGGGACGTTTCCTGGCCTTGGCTACACCAGGCAACACCTCCTGAGCAGCCCCGCACGGGGCAGCAGCTGCCGGCTCGGCCTCCGTGGGACAGCCCGGGGCAGGAGAGGCGCTGGCCAGGGCAGGAACTGCCAGCTGGGACACCTCTTCCAGAGAAGAGTCTGCCCAGAGCAGTGACGGCAGGGACTTCACTTCACCTTCCACCTCTTCTCTCTCGCTGCAGATGTCCCTCTCACTGCAGGGCTCACTGGAAAAAGGTGAAGTCTCCTGGCTGCCCTCCAGGAACAGCCGTGGCCCCGCCAGCTCTGACCCTGCCACTGCCCACTCCTCTTCCCAACCCACACTGTAGATGTCCCACTCAGGGCAGGGCTCACTGTCCCAAGCCGAGGTCTCCTGGCTGCCTTCCAGGGACAGCTCTGACCCTGCCAGCTCTGACTCTGCCCCTGCCCACTGCGGCTGCTCCCCGGGGGCCGGGAATGCCAGCGGGGCAGGGCAGGGCCCGGGGGGGCTGTGCGGGGCAGGCGCCGCCCCCGCTGCCGCCTCCTCAGCAGCTCCGCCCCGGGCAGCGGCTGCCGGCTCGGCCTCCGTGGCACGGCCCGGGGCAGGAGAGGAGCTGGGCAGGGCAGGGGCTGCCTCTGCTGCCACCTCTGTGCCCACGGGGCTGCCACAGCGGGGCCCCTCTGCGGGACAAGCCTGGCTGCCCTCCTCCTTCACTGGGCCCACACTGGCTCGCAAGAAGTCCCAAGAGCTGGAGCTCGCATCATCCTCCAGCTCGGACACTTCTTCCAGAGAAGAGTCTGTCCCTTGGGACAGCTCTGACTCTATTTCCTCTTCCTCGTCCTCACTGGAAGTGTCCCAGTCACTGTCCCAAGGCAAGGTCTCCTGGCTGCCTTCCTGTGCCAGCTCTGACTCTGCCCCTGCCCACTGCGGCTGCTCCCCGGGGGCCGGGAATGCCAGCGGGGCAGGGCAGGGCCCGGGGGCGCTGTGCGGGGCAGGCGCCGGGATCTCTCCCCTCTCTGCTGGGCCTGTTCCTGCCACTGCTGGATCCTCACTTTCTTCCAGCTGCCTCTGCTCCTGCGGCTGCTGCCCGGCTCCCTGGATCTCCAGCAGCACCTGGCTCACGATCACACAGCTGATGAGCCACGCTGAGTGCAGCAGAGTCTGGCTGCAGCCTGGGGGGCTGACAGGGGCAGGCACTGGGCTCTGTGTCCCTGCTGATGGCAGCTCCTTCCTGGGGGCAGGAGGCCCTGCTGCCTCTTCTGCCTCAGGGGCCACAGGCTCGAGGGGCTCCTCCTGCTCAGCAGCTCCCGCTGGGGCAGCAGCTGCCGGCTCGGCCTCCGTGGGGCTCTGTAGGGAAGGAGAGGCGCTGGTTGGGGCAGGCACTGCCTCTGCTGCCACCTCTGTGCCCACGGGGCTGCCACAGCTGGGCCCCCTGCGGGACAAGGCTCAGGCTCCTCCTCACTCACTGCGAGCAAGGATCTGTCCCACATCTCAGAGCTGATGGCATTTCTCCACTGGGACAGCTCCTGCCTGCTCACATCTCCCTCCCACAGGGACAGCTTTCCCTCACTGCCATCGTCCCACCAGGGCAGCTCTGGGGCTGCAGCGTCTGCTCCTTGGCACAGCTCCTTGTCACTGCAGCCTCTCACCTGGGACAATTCCAGCTCTCTCCTGTCTTCCCATTGGGACATGTGACAGTGCACATCTTGTCTTCATGGTCAGAGGTCTTGGTACCTCCCACCTTCCCTCTGGGAAAGCTCTTGGGCATCATCCCACTGGGAATCATCTGGGACACTCACATCTCTCTGCAGGGACAGCTCGTGGGATCTTTTGTCTTCTCCCCATCCCAACTCCTGCTGCCCTCTCATGTCTATTTCCCACTGGGATATCTCTTGGGTTGTGACACGTTCTTCCCCCTCGCACTCCTCTTGGTCCATCTCACTGAGGACTCTGCCCATTTTCTTTCCCTTCCTAGAGCTCTTGGTGTGTCCCACCTCTGCACTGCGAAACTATCCCAACTCCCACATGTACCTGGCATTGGTACAGCTCTTGGCTGCTCCTGGATCTCCACTGGGACATTTCTCGAACTCTCGGTACTTGTCTCTCGTACGTCCTTTGCACACCTTCCCACTGGGAAAGCTCCTCCTCAGTGTCACTTTCCCACTGGGAAAGCTCGCGGTCCGCTCGGGCAAAGGGCCTCTCCTCCTCCTCAGTCTGTGACAGGGGCAGCACTGACCTGCCCACTGCCCCCGACCACTGCCCGCTGGGGGCCTCCAGCCAGCTGGGCAAGGGGCTGGCGACCGGGAGTTGGAGTTGCCTTTGTCCTCCTCGCTGTCCTCGTCTGTCGCTGTCGGCCTCTGTCGCTGTGGGCGTCCAGCGCAGACAGACACAGGGAGCTGCTTCCTGCACAGAGAGCGGCTCTCCTGCGACTGGGCACCGCAGGGCCCTGCGCCCCTTAGACACCCTCAGCCAGGCCGGGGCTCCCTGATGTCACAAGGCTCTCTGGCCACCACCACGTCCCACATCACAAAGGGCCCCGACACCGTGTGCCTGTGTCACCAAGGGCCACCCGGGGCAGCCCAACATCAGTGCAGCAGCCAGGAAGTTGCTGGGAGCAGCCCCGCACTTGTGGCCTTTGGCCCTGCTGTGCCCAGAGCCCTGAGAGGCTTTGGCCACTCTTAGAAATGATCAATCGAAAGCCAAATTATCAAAAATGCTGAAAGATTTATCTTTTTCTGTGACCAAAATGCAGTCCTCAAAACCACCACAGCCAAAGAGACAGCGTCGAGTCCGGGTTCGGCGCTGGGTGAGCATGGATCTGACCTCTACTGCGTCCGATCCCCTCTTGCTCACAACAGCTGCTTTTAGAGAGGATGTTTTATGCAGTTTAGTATGCCTGAGGCCAAGGAGTCCAAGTTTCTTTTGTAACTTTGCATATTCATAGTTGGTTCTTTCACTGTGCAGAGCTGGACAATCGCCATTTCCTGGTTGATAGCCAGCGTTGATCAAATCCCAGGAAGATGCGTACTCACATGTATCTTTCTGACGGCTTCTGCTATCTTGATCGATGCTAATCAACAGGGCAATGATCCCTCTTAGGCGTCTTCCATGGCTCAGGATGGCGGTGACCATTGTGCTGGGTGGGTCTATTCATAAGCTAAATGCCAATCGTTATCCTGCCCCCGTCAGGAATTTCAAAGTTTGAATAGATGTCTGCCTCTCAGGCTGCTTGTGGTCAGAGACTCGTTTGGATCTCACAATCTTTATAAAATACATTCCTTTATAGCATGGATTATTTCTAACATATATTACAGCCACACTGCCACAGGACAGCCCCAGCCCCACAGCTCTTCATCCTCGTGTTCTTCCCAATGGGAGAGCTGTTTGTTGTCATCCTCTTCCCACGGGGACATGTCTTGGACATCATAGTCTTCCCCAAACCACAGCTCTGTTTTGCATTTGACGTCTGCTGGGGAAAGCTTCTCATCCTCGTAGTTAACCCCATGGGACAGCTCTTTGTCACTGTCACTGTTCCCCTGGGACAGCTCTTTTTCATGCTTCTCTTCACCCAGGGACAGCTCCTTGTAACTCTTGCTGTCCCCTCGGGAGAGCCCATTGTCACCCTCCACTGGGGACAGCTTCTCGTCATTGCTGTTTTCCCCTGGGAAGAACTTGATGGCCTCTTCCAATTTGGACAGCTCACGGTCACTTGTGGTGTCCTCTGGACCAACCTCGATGTCCTCTTCCACTTTGGACAGCTCCTCATCAGCTGGGCCATCCCCCAAAACCACCACGATGTCCTCTTCCACTGGGGACAGCTCCCGGTCACTTGTGCTGTCCACTGGAAAGAGCTCACTGTCATCTTCCACTGGGGACAGCTCCAGGCCACTCTTGCTGTCCCCTGGAGAGAGCTCGATGGCCTCTTCCACTGGGGACAGCTGTGGGTCAGTGCTGCTGTCCCCTGTAAGGCTCTCGATGGCCTCTTCCACTGGGGACAGCTCCTCATCGCTGCCATGTTCCCCGTGGGACAGCTCGTTGTCATTGCTCTGTCTCTCCAGCTCTGTGCCTGTGAGGCTGTGCCCCACGGCTCGAGCCCCCGAGGGGATGGGCAGCACAGGCAGCAGCTGCCAGCTCGGGGACACTCGGGCTGTGCCCTCCTGGGCCACCCTGAGCGGGGCAAGAACATGGGACAGAGATGGCTCCCTTGGCAGAGCAGATTCTGGCCCTTGCACTGGCCTCTCCTTCCTGCCTCCTCCCTGACTCTCGGCCTCCTCTGCAGGCTCAGCAGTTGGCTTTGGGCAGCAGGGGAGGTGGGGTTCCCCTTCCCTTGTCCATCTCTCTTTCCATCCCAGCCATCCTCTGCAAAGCCATCCAGGGAGATGCTTCCTCCAGACAGGCAGCAGCTCCCTGGTGCTGCGTGCCTCCTTTGGGACAGCTCAGTGGGACTGTCCTGTGCTCCTCAGCAGAGCCCTGCATCCTCATCCACTTCCCACTGAGAGAGCCCTTTGTCCTCATCTGCTTCCCAGGGGACAGCGACTTGGACATTGTCAGTCCCTGGGTTCACACACAGGAAGGAAAAACGAGACCTGTTAACCTGGAATCAGGCGGGGGCTGCGGGGGCTCTTCCGCTGTCCCTGCCTGAGGCCAGGGCCGGAGCAGCGGCACAGACACGGTGCTGACAGCAGCGAGTGCTCCCAGAGCTCCCGTCCTGCAGGGCTGCGCCTCGCACTGCACAGACAACACCAGGGGGAGCTGGGGCAGCGAACGGGAGCAGCGAGACGAGGAGGGAGAGGAGAACCAAAGTGAAGACAAACAGCAGAGATGAAGAATGCGAAGAAGAGGAACAGGATGGAGAACATTTTCAAAATTCAGTGAGGAAGAATATTATTAAGAGGAATAGAATAGAATAGAATAGAATAGAATAGAATAGAATAGAATACAATACAATACAATACAATACAATACAATAGAATACAATACAATACAATACAATGCGATACAATACAATAATTATGGAAGAAGAGAAGTAGAATGAGAAGAATAGGAAAAATAATTTAAGAATACAGAAATGAAGATAAAGTGTAATGGATAGGTCTGTTAGAACATACTGAGCATTTAGTACATATTGTATGTTTATACAACAATTCATGATATAAAAACATGAATATACAATAAGTTCTAATTACCATACATTATAATGTCCAGGAAATCACCAGATAAGGAACACTGTTCCAATTACTTAAGAATTAGCATGTTTTGTAATAAAGTTTCTGAAAAGGCACAAGAACAGAGTGCCCAGGTTTCATTTCTGTCTCTCGGCGGTGCCGATGCATTTTCCCAGGCAGTGGCACGGAGTCCCCTGTGAGCAGGGAGTGCTCAGCCCCAGCGCAGCGGGAGAGTTGCCGGCCGGGCGGGCAGGGCAGGGCTGGCGCTGCTCTCTGCAGCTGAACTGAAGGCGCCCGTTGGGGCCGGCTGAGAGAGAGCTGTGCTGGGAGAGAGCCCTTGGCAGCAGGGCCGTGCAGCCGCCAGAGCGGAGCCAGCACAGCCCCGCTGGGACGCTGCCCGTGGCCCGGCAGCCCGGCTGGGGCCGTTCCTCAGCAGCCCGGCCCGCCTGGAGCAGCCCCGGCCCGGCGGGAGGGGTTCCCCCGCTGCAGCCCCAGCCGAGGCAGCGGCAGCAGCAGCCGCTCTGTGCTGCTCACACCGATCCCTGCGGCAGCAGCTGCTCGGGGCTGTGCGGCCACAGAGCCCAAGCCAGCGCAGCCAGGCCTGAGCAGCAGCTCTGGGGCTCTGCTGCTCCTGCTGGGCAGCCCCACGGGGCTCAGGGCTGGGCAGCCGGGGCTGGAGCCGCTCTGGGCACCTCCGGCCTCGGGGCTGCTCCTGTGCTGCCCCAGGGCAGGGCCTTGCTCCGGCATTAGGGTTTCTTTCTTCTGGGATCACTCTCACAGAATCCCCAAATCCCTGGTGCTGGCACAGCCCTGCCAGCCCATGCAGTGCCAGCTGTGCCCCACGGGCACCTTGTGCCCAGCCCAGAGCACTCAGTGCCACCTCCAGGGCACACCTGCAGGGATGGGCACTGCAAAGCTCCCTGGGCAGCCCCTGCCAAGGCCTGAGCTCCCTTTCCATGGGCAAATTGCTGCTGCTGTCCCAGCTGAGCCTGCCCTGGCCCAGCCTGAGGCCGCTCCCTCTGCTCCTGTCCCTGTTCCCTGGCAGCAGAGCCCGACCCCCCCGGCTGTGCCCTCCTGGCAGGGCGTACAGAAGGATTGTTCCTTTCTTAGGCCCTCTCCTCCTCCTCTCTGCTTTCCAAAACCAAATAAGAATCACTGAAGGATGAGAAATCTCTCATGAGTATTTGTTACTGGATGCTCTGCATTTCCTCTGTCCACAGGGACAGCCAAGTGTCCCCTCCTCCCTTGCCCAAAATCCACCAGCAGAGCATCCCTATGCCAGCGGTCTCTCTGGGGGAGCAGCAGGAGGGAAGTTTGAGGATTCTGCAGCTCTGACAGAGGGGAAGTGTCACATTCACATTCTCTGAAAAATCCCTTCACCCAGGATTTTTCTCCTGGGAAGCTGAGAAGCTTCAGAGAAAAAGGAAAACAATTCTTATCTCATTTGCTTCTCCTGTGTAGTGCTCATGTGGAATGTGTTTGGAGATTGTTTACCCACAGGTGATTGTTCCATTGGATTCTGCTGTGAATTATTTTCACTCATTGGCTGTGTTGGGACTCTGGAGAGAGTCAGGAGTTTTCATTATTATCTTTTTAGCCTTCTGTAAGTATCCTTTCCGTATTCTTTAATAGGGTTTAGTTTGGTATTCTTTAATATAATATAGTATCTTAAAATAATAAATCAGCCTTCTGAGAACATGGAGTCAGATTCATCATTCCTTCCTTCATCTGGGAGAACCCAAATACAATAGGGAAGGCAGGAATTCTCCTTTCTTTCTGTCTTTTCCACACCAAAGGAGACTCCTGCAGTGGGAACAGGAACTGTTCATGGTGGAGCTGCCCTGCAGGGCTCCAGCCCAGAGGAGAGGCCTGGGGGACACCAGGTGTGGTCCCACCTGCAGGCTGGGCTCTCCCCTGGGTCACTCAGGGGCTGCTGGCTCAGGGCAGTGAAGCAGAGAGAAACCATCCGGTCAGAGGTGAAGTTTGGCAAGAGCTGTGTGGCACAGACCAGAGGCAGCACTAATGAAAGGTTCAAAGTGTTCAAACAGCCTCGTTCTTCCCAAAATGCAGTGATTTGTTCTGTGGTACTGCTGTAAGCGTGTGACCCACACTGCTCCCCTAAATCTACAAACCTTTACCACTGATGGATGCCTTTCCCTTGGAATGGACAACCCACTTTGCAGCGTGCAAGACACACAAACACAAACGCACACTTAATTTAAGAAGGAGTAAATAATGCAATACAATCATTATAAAAGGATTGGCCAATAGCAGAACTTAAAATCACACTGCAGAATCTCTGCTGGTTTGTGCTTTTCCAGCTTGGCTGTTGTCCATCACAGAAGCAACAAACAGAGGCATCTTCAGGTTACTTCATTCTCTTTGCCACATCCAAGTAAGCGTATTCAATCTCCTGGTCAGCAGGGCACGTGTTTGTGAATTCATCTCTTGCATATGCATTTTTCAAGTATCTGGAAATCCCTGTCATTTCAGGTGGGAAGTGAAAATTTCGGTATTTTTTTGCAACGACCTTTCATGAAAAGAAAAAAAGGATAAAGAAGAAAAACATCATTGCACATATAATCTGCAAATCCCAAAACATCCCAAGCCTACTCTTTATGCCTGTTTTTCATTTCCAGTGTGTGGGTCTGGTGTTGTTGGTGAGCAAGGGCAAAGAAGGAAAGACACAAAAAGAAGACATGGGGTGGAGAAAGTTGCTGAACTCCCTGTAAAGGATTTGTTTTGTGTCTATATCTCTATTTTTATCTATATCTTGCTAAAGATGTGCAAAGCCACATGGACCAGTAGAGCAAACTGGTTAGACACAGGTTAACCCAGCAAACTTAAGCTAGAATGAACAGAATAAACCTACAGGAATAAACTTGAAAACTTTCACAGAAACACATGAATAAAAAAATTTAAAAGATGAATTTTAAAAAATGAAAAATATGAATTAAAATATTAAAAATATGAAACAAAACTATGAATTAAAAATAAGAAAATAGAAATTAAAAATATAAAAATAAAAATTATTTAAAATTAAAATTTAAAATATTTAATATGAATATTTAATATGAAAAATATTTAATATGAAAATATTTAATATGAAAAATATTAAATAAAAATATGAATAAAATAAGAAAAATATGAATTAAAAGGCTTAATTTCAAATGATCAGGGAAGACAGCTCTTGGCTGAGCCCCGATCCCTGCCTGCAGGCAGCAGGGCTGATGTGGCAGTGTGACGTTCCTCCTGCGTCCCTCTGCAGACATCCCCTGACCCAGGGGATTCTCCCCATGCTGGCCCTGGCTGCTTCCCGGGGTTTGCTGTGCCTGAGTGTGGGAAGGGCTTAGCCCTGGCTGCTGTCTGCAGCAGGATCAGCCAGGACACGGCTGGGCAAAGTTCTCCCTTGTGGAAAGAGATTGGATCCCCTCTTCCTCTGGCAGAGTGGGAGTCTAACAGGGAACTTCCTGAGGTGACCTTGTTGTTTAAAAGCAGTGAAATTCCAGTGTGGCCATTTCTCTTCCAGAGCCTTGCAGAGTAGAATCACAGAATCACAGAATGGTTTGGGTTGAAGGGACCTCAAAGCTCATCCAGTGCCACCCCTGCCATGGCAGGGTCACCTCCCACTGTCCCCAGTGCCCAGCCTGGCCCTGGGCACTGCCAGGGATGCAGAGGCAGCCCCAGCTGCCCTGGGAATTCTCCAAGGCCTCCCCAGCCCGCCAGGGAGGAATTCCTCATTCCCCATACCCTGTGTAACCCTTCTCTCCTTCAGCTCAAGGCCATCCCCCCTTGTCCTGTCCCTCCATGTCCCTCTCCAGCCTTCTGGGCTGTGGCAATGCCAGTCCCAGGCCACTGGAGCTGTTCAGGTGTTGGGGTTCCCCTGACTTCTGGGCCCTCCCGGGGGGCTCCTCTGTCAGGGGAGACCCTCCTGGGGTGGTTTGTGTCAGGAAAGAGAGATGTACTGGATCTTTTCGGTCTTCAGATTCTTGTTTATTGTTATCCTACCTAGAGTTTTGCACGCTGTCCACACCAGGCTTAGTGCACTGGAAAAGCACCACAAAAATGGCCAACAATCTCTTGTTCCAAGGTCTTTTAAAGCTAAACTATCCAATGAAAAACTGACACCTGGCTTATTTCCCTTTTTAACCCAATAACTGATCCCAAAGAGCTGCAATGGGGACTTTTCTGCCCAATTACAAAATGTCACCCAAACGCATGGAGAAGAAGGAGGAAGAAGAAGTATGAGGAAGAAACCCAGGATGACACCCTGTGCCCTCCATTTTGCTGCCATCCACAACACATTAAAAATCCCAAAACCTCAATTTCTCACCAAGTGATGCACCTACACTGCTCTCTATAATCTATTTCACACCTTAGTGGATTCCAGTCTATTCTGGAGTTTAGGAAACTTTCTCCATGGATGAGGGTCAAAGTCATCCATGACTTTGACCAGAGCAGACACAGAAATATTCCCTGTGCCCTGGGTTTCCACACTCAGGTTGTGTGGATGCCCCACAGTCCTGCAGGAGGAGGCTGGGAGCCTTGCCTGGGAGGCGCTGGGTAGAGGCCAGCCTGTCAGAATTGGAAATTAAACATGGCAGAGACAGAAATGGGGATGGACAGTATAAGGTAGCCTTCCTTGGCTGTGCTCATGTGCACCTTGCATGTGAAACCCAGATGAGAACACCTCTGCAGCCCTGCATCCAGCACTCACCTCAGCCCCGTGCCTGGGAGAGGCTCAGCACTGCAGCCACAGCACAGATAGGAAACAGCTCCTCCAGACCTGCAGCCACCCAAGTGAGGATCCCCCTGGCTGTAGGGAAACGGCCTCAGTGTCCCTGGGTGTGCCCCCAGAATAGAGAAAGGATCCCTCTGCCAGCTAGTGATGGAACCCAGGGCACAGGGAATGCTTCTCTGCCTGTCCTGGGAAGTCCTGATCCCCAGGAGAGCACTGCCTTTAACCTGAGCCATGGAGAGCACTGCCTTTAACCTGATCCCCAGGAGAGCACTGCCTTTAACCTGATCCCCAGGAGAGCACTGCCTTTAACCTGATCCCCAGGAGAGCACTGCCTTTAACCTGACCCAAAGGAGAGCACTGCCTTTAACCTGATCCCCAGGAGAGCACTGCCTTTAACCTGATCCCCATGAGAGCACTGCTTTAACCTGATCCCCATGAGAGCACTGCCTTTAACCTGATCCCAGGAGAGCACTGCCTTTAACCTGAGCCCCAGGAGAGCACTGCCTTTAACCTGATCCCCATGAGAGCACTGCCTTTAACCTGAGCCATGGAGAGCACTGCCTTTAACCTGAGCCATGGAGAGCACTGCCTTTAACCTGAGCCAAAGGAGAGCACTGCCTTTAACCTGAGCCCATGAGAGCACTGCCTTTAACCTGATCCCAGGAGAGCACTGCCTTTAACCTGATCCCCAGGAGAGCACTGCCTTTAACCTGATCCCAGGAGAGCACTGCCTTTAACCTGATCCCCAGGAGAGCACTGCCTTTAACCTGAGCCATGGAGAGCACTGCCTTTAACCTGAGCCATGGAGAGCACTGCCTTTAACCTGAGCCAAAGGAGAGCACTGCCTTTAACCTGATCCCCAGGAGAGCACTGCCTTTAACCTGAGCCCCAGGAGAGCACTGCCTTTAACCTGAGCCCATGAGAGCACTGCCTTTAACCTGAGCCATGGAGAGCACTGCCTTTAACGTGAGCCATGGAGAGCACTGCCTTTAACCTGAGCCAAAGGAGAGCACTGCCTTTAACCTGAGCCCATGAGAGCACTGCCTTTAACCTGATCCCAGGAGAGCACTGCCTTTAACCTGATCCCCAGGAGAGCACTGCCTTTAACCTGATCCCAGGAGAGCACTGCCTTTAACCTGATCCCCAGGAGAGCACTGCCTTTAACCTGAGCCCATGAGAGCACTGCCTTTAACCTGAGCCCATGAGAACACTGCCTTTAACCTGAGCCCCATGAGAGCACTGCCTTTAACCTGAGCCCATGAGAGCACTGCCTTTAACCTGATCCCAGGAGAGCACTGCCTTTAACCTGATCCCCAGGAGAGCACTGCCTTTAACCTGATCCCAGGAGAGCACTGCCTTTAACCTGATCCCCAGGAGAGCACTGCCTTTAACCTGATCCCCAGGAGAGCACTGCCTTTAACCTGAGCCAAAGGAGAGCACTGCCTTTAACCTGATCCCAGGAGAGCACTGCTTTTAACCTTCATCCATGGAGAGCACTGCCTTTAACCTTCATCCATGGAGAAAGCTTCCAAAAAGCCTTTGGGATGAACTGGAATCTGTGTTTGTCAAGTAGGCAGTGGTAGAGTTTATCACAGGGTGAAAAACTCAGAGTTTGGGGTTTTTGGTGTGGAGGTGGGTGGGAGATAAGGTGGAGGATTTGGGGCATTGTCTGATCTCCTTGTTCTTCACCTGCTCTGTTTTCTGCAGTGTTGGGGGCACAGAGGGACTGGTGAGAAAGAGCCACAATCAGATGTTGTTTAAACAGACAAATAATTAGTTACTAGGTGTTAATATTATATAATAATAATATTTTAGGTAGAAAGGTAGAAATAAAATACATTCTAAAAGTTAATTGAACAAAATAGCTTTAAAAGACCTTAAACCTGTGTGTCTGGTGACTTTTGGTGCCTTTTTCTTCATACACTGAGATGCAGAGGAGTGCTAAACTATTGATAAGAGAAAAATAAACAACAGCCTGAAGACAAAGAAACAAAAGTCCCATCCATCTCTCAATCCTAGCACAAAACTTTTTAAGGATCTCCCCATCAAGGGATTTTTTTGGGGAGAGGTTTCCACAATCTAGAAAAGGATTTCAGAGCTGCTGTGCTTCCCTTCTCTGCAGGAGGCTAAAGAAGCAAATGCAAACCTTGATGATGTGGAGCTTTGGCAGGAGGTTGCAATCTGCTAAAGTGAGCTCATCCCCGTCCAGGAATTTCCGGCTGGAAGCAGCGATCTCCTCCCTGCTGTAAGCATCGATTTCATCTGGCAGGGGGCTATTTAAATAGTTGTCCAGCTTCTTCAGGGCTTTAAGCAAAGATTTTTCCAAATCTGGGTTAAGACAATAAAAAGATCATTCAAGGCTGTACCAAGGTCCCCGTGACACCAAGCGACTCCTGCATCCTGTCTGCTGGCACCAGCCCAGACATCTGGCGGTGCCATCTCCTGCAATTCCCTGATCCAAGCTTAAACCTTAATGCTGGGATAAAGGCTCTAAGGAGCTAAAGGGAGCTCTGGGAAAAACCATCCTGGGGCTGTTGTTACCAGGAATGGCTCCTCAAACCCCTCTGTGGGGTGGGGTTTGGCTCCGTGGCCTGGCCCTGCCTTCACACTGACTGCACTGCTGGCCCAGGCAGGGCAGCACAGCTGGAGCGACAGCAGCAGGTCCTGGGGTGCCCCTTTGGGGTGTCACAGCCAGGCTGCAGTGACAGCAGCAGGTCCTGGGGTGCCCCTTTGGGGTGTCACAGCCAGGCTGCAGTGACAGCAGCAGGTCTGTCACAGACATCTTTTTATGAAAATCCTTTCCTTAGGATTTTTTCCTCCTGAGAATCTGAGAGGCCTCAGGAACAAAATGCAAACAATGGTTATCTGCTGCTGTGGAATGCAACAGGTGCATCTGGGATTGGTCTCATGTGGTTGTTTCTGATTAATGGCCAATCACAGTCAGCTGGCTCGGACAGAGAGTCTAGGACAGAGCCTTTGTTATCTTTCCTTTCTTTTTCTATTCTTAGCTTAGCCAGCCTTCTAGTGAAACTTCTTCTATTCTTTTAGTGTAGTTTAATGTAATATATATCATAAAATAATAAATCAAGCCTTCTGAAACATGGAGTCAGATCCTCGTCTCTTCCTTCAACATAAAACCCCTGTGAGCACGGTCACACAGGTCCCTGGGACGCCCCTTTGGAGTGTCACAGCCAGGCTGCAGTGACAGCAGCAGGGCCCTGGGATGCCACTTTAGGGTGTCCAAAGCCAGCCCAAGGGTCAGGCCTGAGAGCTGAAGGACACAGACAGAACCCTGGAATGGTTTGGGTTGGGAGGGACCTCAAAGCCCGTCCAGTGTCACCCCAGCCATGGCAGGGACACCTCCCACTGTGCCAGGCTGCTCCAGCCCCATCCAGCCTGGCCTTGGGCACTGCCAGGAATGGGGAGACCACAACCAACCTGTGCCAGGGCCTCACCACCCTCACAGGAAAGGATTCCTCCCTAATATTTCATCTCACCCTTCCTCCAGCCTAGGGCCATTGATGGTGCTCACGAGGCTCCTGCTTTGGGGATGTGCCAAAGGCTGCAGTCCTCATCATTCATGGAAACAGGGAATCCCTCACTTGCAGAGGGCTGGGCTGTTGGCAGAGCTCTGGGGGAGGTGCAGCCTCACAGACCCCAGGGCTGAAGGAGTGAGGAGAGGCTGGAATTGGTGCTGCCCTGGTGACAGCAGCTCTGCTTCCACCAACTCTTGGAATCCTGCACTAAAGGAGGGAACAGGCACAGATTTCCAAAGCCTCCACCCTCTGGAATATCAGTTTGAGCTGAGCTGGAAATGGAGCATCCCCAGCAGTGTCCTACAGCTGCACAGGAATGGGTTCTCCCTCCCAGGGCTGATGACAGGAATGCAGCACCTACTTTCATTTGCGTCTTTTCTCGGGTTCTTTATAAATGCAGAGAATTTTGCAAAGACATCATTTCCTGCAGAGTTCGACTCGGGGTGCTTTGGTGCAAGTTTTGGGTACCTGAGAAGTTCAGAGAAACAAAAAGAAGTGACCCAATTATCCTTTATTTTTTTTTTTGTCTCCATAATTAATACACATTTATTTGTAGGGTGACCGCATAGAGCCACACAGGACTCAAAAGGAACCATCCTAAACTAAAAATCCCTTATTCTAAACCCTACCTAAATAATCTTGTCCTGAGGGCAATGGGAAATGATGGTTATTGCTGCAAGCACTGCCCAAACAGCCCAGGCTGTCTCCCAGGCTTTCTCCTCCAGACCTGAGGCTGCCTGGTCATGCGTGGATCCTGCCATGAGGAGGAGTGGAGGGAAAATCCCCACTCCCAGGAGCTGCTGCTCCTTGGGCTCCTGGCCCAGCCCACTCAGGCCATCAGCAGGCTGGCAGCAGCCAGGGATGGAGAAAAATGGGAAAAAGTGGAGGCAAGCAGCTGCTTGCCTGGTTTAAGTTTGGCTGCTTGAGAAGGGAGCACAGGGAGAGGGCTGATGTCCCTTCCTCTGATATCCCAGAGGAGAGAAGGTCTCTGGGGTAGGGGACACAATGCTGGGACAACAGAGGGACAGAGGGGTTTGGGGTGAGGTGGGAAGGGCTGCTGGGGTGGGGGAGGACAAATCTGAAACTGAGACCCTCATGTGCAGCCTGGTGGGCCCATGTGGACACTCTGAAAGAGCCCCAGCACTGAGGGGAGAGGAATGGCAGATTTGTCTTTTCAAACCACCTCTGGGTCTGCTGGTAGGTAAAACCAGCACTGGGAGAGAAAAGAAACAATGGGAAGGATTCCACTGATTGATGAATGGAAAAAGAGATTTGCTTTTACAAGTAAACTTCAGGTTTGCTGATAAATTAAATTATAGACATTGAGAGATGAAAGAAACAATGGGGAAGAAAAACCCCTAAATTCTGTAAGAATTGAAAATGAAAAGGGAGGGTTATACATTAGAGGGGAATCTCTGGTATCAGGTGTTTTGGGAAGTCTGAACCTCTCAAGTGCCTCAGAAATGAGAAAAGAGAAAACAGAAATGCAGCCAGGAAATTGGGATAAAAAGGAGGCTGTGTCCTCCAAAAATCTGAGAGATCCCAGGGGAATGCCCCATGGCCTCTCCCTTTATTGGAATAAAGTCAAAGGACTCCTCTGTCTCCTTTTTGGACATAAACCTCTGCTGTTTGTGGATGAATTTTCCTAGCAGAAGCGTTCACTGCCCTCAGCTTCACAGAATCCCAGAACCAGCAGGCAGGGAAACACCTTCAGCACCACCCAGTCCCACCATCCCCACCCCAAACCATGTCCCCAGGGCCCCATCCAGACCACTGGAACCCTTCCAGAGATGGAGATCCACCCTGGGCAACTCACTCAATACCTGACCACTCCTGAAGGGAGCACATTTTCCCAGTCCCCAATCTGAACCTCCCTTGGGGCCATTTCCTCTCATCCCTTCACGTGGGACCCGGCAGGAGAGCCCAGCCCACCTCACCGCAGGGTCCCTCAGGTGGTTTTGGAGAGCAGAGAGGTGACCCTGAGCTGCCTGTGCCCGGTGAGCACCGTGAGCTGTGTGGTGTGGAGAGGGGAGCCCCAGACCAGGCCAGCTCGGAGCAGGAGCAGCCCAGGTGTCCTCAGGATGGATCCCACGCCCTGGGAATGGCCCAGCAGCGAGCTCGGCATGAAGGGCAGCAGTGGGAGCAGCACAGCCGTGACCTGGGGACAGCCTGGGGACAGCCTGGGGACAGCCTGGGGACAGCCCAGTGACTCCCCAGCCCCAGGTGTGTTTCAGAGCCCCCCTGAGCTGGTCGGGAGTGCGATACCGGGGCGGCGCCAGCTTCTCCTCCAGGAACTCCTCAATCTTGTTCACGTCAGTCTTCACCTCCCCATCGAAGGTCATGAACGGGGGGTTGGTGCCTGGGGCCAGGTTCTGCAGGTCTGCAGGTTTTCTGGGAAAGGAAAAGCCATAAAAAGTCCTGTCACGGACATATTTTATGAAAAATCCTTTTGCTAGGATCTTTTCTCCTGAGAAGCTGAGAGGCCTCAGGAACAAAATGTAAACATTGATTATCTGCTGCTGTGGAATGCAACAGGTGCATCTGGGAATGGTCTCATGTGGTTGTTTCTGATTAATGGTCAATCACAGCCCAACTGTCTCAGACTCTCTGGTCACTCACAAGATTTTATTATCATTCCATTCTTTTCCTTTTCTAACCTTCTGATGAAATCCTTTCTTCTATTCTTTTAGTATAGTGTTAGTATATAATTTTCTTTCAATATAATATATATCATAAAATAATAAATCAGCCTTCTGAAACATGGAGTTAAGATTCTCATCTCTCCCCTCATCCTGGGACCCCTGTGAACACCACCACAAAGTCCCTCTCCCTCCTTTTTATGAGGCACTGGAAGGAGCTTTAAGGTCTCCTCAGAACCATTTCTCCTCCAGGCTGGACACACCCAGCTCTCCCAGCCTGGCAGAGAAGAGTCACCCTTGAAAATCCCCGGTTTTGGGAAAGTTGTGCTGCACGGTTAAAATGTCAGAATCAAAAGCCACAATCTCACCTTTTCAGATCCACGGTTGTGACATTAAAAATGACACCTTTGAGCCACAGGATCATGAAGAGGCGCTGAGAGAACGGGCAGTTCCCAATGCTTTCCCCATCACTGCCAGCCTACAATTGGAAAAATTACAAATGATAAACACATCTGTGTGTAAATCACAGCAGTCCCCCCAGAGGAAACAGCCTCCACCTCATTTGTCTGTGTGGGCATAAATCTGCACAAGTCACCGCAAGATTAAAATGAGTTAAATCAGTTTATGACCACAGGAAAGGAACAGAGAAATATTTACCAGCCTAAGCAGAGATACGATGTCTAAAGCACTGAAGGGAACAAGCAGAATAAATCAATTCATTTAGAATTTCAACCTGAAGGGCAGTGGGAGCCCTGGAGAAGGTGGCCAAGGAAGTGTTGCTCTCAGGTAATTTATATTGCAGTTTGTGAAGAGGCTTTGTTAAAATGAGGCAGAGTCTTGCAGAGGTGCTGCTGAGAATTGGTGTGACACTGCATGAGATCAGGGGTCTCATTTTTAAGCCCTTCACATGATTCTCCTAAAGCACAGCTTTAAATTTGAGATTAAATCAGGGGCAGAAGTACTAAAACCCAAGTGTCTCACAGTTAATAAGTTAATTCATTAGGATTTGCAGCCCTTATAAGCC
Source organism: Ammospiza nelsoni (assembly GCF_027579445.1). NCBI lineage: Eukaryota > Metazoa > Chordata > Aves > Passeriformes > Passerellidae > Ammospiza > Ammospiza nelsoni. Next base: position 119,190,314 of record NC_080634.1, read on the forward strand.
AACAAAACACAGAATCAAACCAGTTCTGTTTGTCCTTTTTCCCTCACTCAGTGCTATGAAATAAATCTCAAATACAGCAAAAACTCCTGCATAAACAAACACACACTGCACAGTGCTCACCTTCACAAACACAGCAATAACTCCTGCATAAACAAACACACACTGCTATCAAAGAAATCTCAAATATATCAATCTCAGTGTTGATATCAAATAAATCTCAAAAGAAATCTCAAAAAAATCCCAAATATATCAAAAACTCCTGCATAAACAAACACACACTGCTATCAAAGAAATCTCAAATATATCAATCTCAGTGCTGATATCAAATAAATCTCAAATCTCCACGAAATCTCTGCTGCTATCAAAGAAATCTCAAGTACCTCAATAACTCCTGCATAAGCAAACCCACACTTCACAGTGCTCACCTTCACAAAGAGCTCAATGTCTGGAATGAAGGGCCTGGCCAGGGGCAGGCAGGAGCTGGAGGGATGCATGGCAAAGGGCTGGATAAATTCTCTGGTTCTCCCTGTGAACCTGAGGAATCTCCTGGAGAAATCCCTCCAAAACCACTGGGAAAAGCAGGAGTGCCTCCAGCACTGCCAGGGGATGAGAGCTCTCAAAAATGCTGGGCCAGCTGTAAAGTACTGCTGGCTTAGAAAAGCCTTGTTTCTGTCAGGAGTGCCTGGTTTTGTAGGTGGCAAAGCTGAGAGCTGCTCAAAAGCTGCCATTGTGGTTTTCCTCCCACTCAGAGCAGTGCTCTGCAGCCAGGAGACACAAAACCGCTGTGGAACTTGGAAAACTGAGCCTGGAACGCTGCCAGCAGGGCTTAGAATGGAGGGTGTGCATTTAAATGTGCATTCTAATGTGCATTCTAATGCACAACAGCTCCATCTGGTCTCATCCTGCCTCTGGTGCCAGGTGTCACCCGCCCCAAAGGGAAAAGCAGGGGCAAAGTCCCATGGTGACCCCTGGGTGCTGGCAATGGGCAGGAGTCTCATGGGGAGCCCAGGCTGTGCCCAGGGCAGGGGCAGCAGCCTGGGGACGCTGCTGGGGACAGGCCCTGTGTGGAGGAGCAGGCTGGGGCATCTGGATGGCACCAGCTCCTTCCTGCTGGATCCCTGGTGCTGAGAATTCCAGACTTTCTGTGCTGCCAGGCACTCACCCCCAGGAGAACACTGCACTGACCTGAGGCCCTGGAGAAGCTTCCAAAATTCAATAATAAAACTGAGATTAAAGGTGTGGAGCTTGAATAGAAGTGTGTGATGTCACAGGGTGGGAAACTCAGAGTTGAAGGGTTTAGAATACAGGAATAGATAGAAAGCAAGATGGAGGTTTTGGGGTGGAGGCTGCTCCTTCTTCTTCCCCTTCTTCTCCATGGGTTTGGGTGGTTTTGTGTCATTGGATAAAAAATGCCCCATCCATTGTGGGCACGGGTGGTTGGGTATTGGGTTAAAAGTGAAAATAATTGAGGTGTCATTTCTTAATTGGACAGTTTATCCTTCAAAGGCCTTGGAGAGAGAGACAGGGCTCCATTTTTAGTTTGTTGGAGTGAAGCGCTGCAGAGCTCAGGGTTTGTGAGACTGTGACAGAGATAAGAACTGATAAACATCTGAGCCCCAACAAGAAATACCCTCTCACACATTAATCCTGACCCTGGTGGAAAGAAGTCAAGACTGCACAGCCTTGGAGAGAAAGACAGTGAGCCATTTTGTAGCTTGTTAGTAGAATGCAGAAGAACTCACAGCTTGTAATCCAGACAAGAAATAATAAACATCTGAGTCTGAACACGAAATGCCATCTCGAGTGCTTCAATCGTGAGCCGGACAGAGGCAGAAGCCAAGACCCAGCTCCTTCCCAGCTGCACCTCTGGAGCTGGAGGAGCTGCCACCGCCCTGCTGCCCCTGCCCAGCTGTGCTGCCAGCTGTGCACCCAACACCAGCCCACACTGGGATGGGCTGGGAGGGACCTCAAAGCCTCCAGTGCCACCCCTGCCGTGGCAGGGACACCTCCCACTGTGCCAGGCTGCTCCAAATCCATCCAAACTGGCCTTGGGCACTGCCAGGGGTGGAGAATCCACAGCCTCTGCAGGCGCCTGTCACAGATGTATTTTATGAAACATCCTTGTGCTAAGATCTTTTCTCCTGAGAAGCTGGGAGGCCTCAGGAACAAAATGTAAACATTGATTATCTGCTGCTGTGGAATGCAACAGGTGCATCTGGGATTGGTCTCGTGGTTGTTTCTGATTAATGGCCAATCACAGTCCAGCTGGCTCAGACTCTCTGGTTTTATTATCACTCCATTCCTTTCTATTCCTTTCAAGCCTTCTGATGAAATCCTTTCTTCTATTCTTTAGTATAGTTTTAATATATCATTTTCTTTTAATATAATACACATCATAAAATAATAAATCAGCCTTCTGCAACATGAAATTAGGATTCTCATCTCCTCCCTCATCCTGGGACCCCTGTGAACACCATGAGAGGCACCCAGTGCCAGGCCCTGCCAGGCTGTGCTGGGCACCCTGCTCCCTGAGGCTCCTGGAGGGTGGAGAAATCCAGAGGAGCTGAGCAGCTTTGGGCAGCTGACCCAGCCATGGCAGAGCTGAGGTGACCCAGGGGCCTCCTGAGATGTTTGTCCTGAGGAGCAGCAGGATCCTGCTCTGGTGGCACCTGCAGTGCCCTGGGCACCAGGAGGCACCAGCTGTGCCCAGGGTGGGCACGGAAACACAGGGAGGGGACAGGGACAGCCCTGGAGCTCAGTGACACCCACAGGGCTGGGAGCTGTGCCAGGAGAACCTGAGGGGGTTTGGCTGATACCAGCACAGGAGCTCAGGCTGATCCCAGAATCAGAATCCCAGAATTCAGCTCAGGCTCAGGCTGATCCCAGAATCAGAATCAGAATCAGAATCAGAATCAATATCAAAATCAGAATCAGAATCCCAGAATTCAGCTCAGGCTCAGGCTGATCCCAGAATCAGAATCAGAATCATCAGAATCAGAATCAATATCAGAATCAGAATCCCAGAATTCAGGCTCAGGAGCTCAGGCTGATCCCAGAATCAGAATCCCAAAATTCAGCTCAGGCTCAGGCTGATCCCAGAATCAGAATCAGAATCAATTTCAGAACCAGAATCCCAAAATTCAGGCTCAGGAGCTCAGGCTGGTCCCAGAATCAGAAACACAATCACAATCAGAATCAGAATCCCAGAATTCAGGCTCAAGAGCTCAGGCTGATCCCAGAATCAGAATCAGAATCAGAATCAGAATCAGAATCAGAATCAGAATCAATATCAGAATCAGAATTCCAGAATTCAGCACAGGAGCTCAGGCTGATCCCAGAATCAGAATCAGAATCAATATCAGAATCAGAATCCCAGAATTCAGCCTCAGGAGCTCAGGCTGATCTCAGAATCAGAGTCAGAATCAGAATCACAATCAGAATCAGAATCCCAACATTCAGGCTCAGGAGCTCAGGCTGGTCCCAGAATCAGAATCAGAATCCCAGAATTCAGGCCCAGGAGCTCAGGCTGGTCCCAGAATCAGAATCAGGATCAGAATCAGAATCAGAATCAGAATCAGAATCCCAGAATTCAGGCCCAGGAGCTCAGGCTGGTCCCAGAATCAGAATCAGAATCTCAGAATCAGAATCAGAATCCCAGAATTCAGGCTCAGGCTCAGGCTGATCCCAGAATCAGAATCAGAATCAGAATCCCAGAATTCAGCACAGGAGCTCAGGCTGATCCCATAATCAGAATCAGAATCAGAATCAGAATCCCAACATTCAGACTCAGGAGCTCAGGCTGATCTGAGAATCAGAATCAGAATTCCAGAATTCAGGCCCAGGAGCTCAGGCTGGTCCCAGAATCAGGATCAGAATCAGAATTCCAGAATTCAGGCCCAGGAGCTCAGGCTGGTCCCAGAATCAGAATCAGAATCAGAATCTCAGAATCTGAATCAGAATCCCAGAATTCAGGCCCAGGAGCTCAGGCTGATCCCAGAATCCCAGAATTCCTGAGGCAGGGAGAGCCCTTCAGCACCACCCCAATCCCTGTCCCCAAGGCACACCCAGAGTGCTCAGGGACAATTCAGGGACCCCAAACCTCCCTGGGCACCTCAGCCCAAGGCCTGGCCACTTTTGTGATATAAATTATATAAATTTAGAATAAAGTGTATAAAATTAATGATTAATAAAATAATGAGTCAATCTTAATTTTATATAAATGTACCTAAACTTTATATAAAATTTAGATAAATCTATATAAATTTCATAAAGTATATCAATTTATATAAATTTATATGATCACTATAATAATTAATCAATCAAACATAATTTTATATATACTTTTATACATTTTTAATAAAATTTAGATAAATTTATATACATTTTATAAAGTTTATAAATTTATATAATTAATATAATAACTAATCAATCATAATTTAAGATATAAGATTTATAAAAATTCTATATAAATTTACCTAACTTTTATATAAATCTTATATAGAATTTTTATAAATCTTATATAAATTTTGGAATCTTATATAAAAATTTATATTATGTTTATGCTATTTTATATTAATTTCATATAAAACGTTATATATAATTTTATATAAATTTTAGATAAAATTTAGATAAATTTATGTAAATTATATAAAGTATATAAAGTTATATCGATTAATATTTATCCTTTTTATTTATTTATATATCTATACATATATACACACTATTTATATCATTTAATAAAAATATATAATATTGAATATTTTAAAATATATACTGGCTATAAAAAAAGTTTTAAAAATTCAAAATTACTTCTGTCTGGCAACAGTGCTGCTGTTAAAAAATGCCATAAAAATTAAAATTGTAATTAATTTATGTTCACTCAATGAAACTCTTATAAAAATTTTATGTTCTATTTGGGTCAGATCCCATCCAATCCAGAGCTTTTTGTCAGGAAGGGATCACCTGGAATTTTTCTCTCTGGTTTTATTCCATGGCCTCAGGTGGAGAACAAACACCCAAACACTGAATTTTACAGAACCCTTTTGATGCCACCTACTGGGCTTGAAATGTTCCAGGCTCAATTTTAAGATTTTTAAGATACAGCAGCTGCAATTAAAAATTCATTATGAGGGAGAAAGTCCCAATTTTGCCACTTATTATTCCAATGATTTTCAATAGCCCCAGAGCTCTGGCCCACCAACACCCAGCTCTAAAATCAGATATTTCAGCTGCTCTTTATTTTCTCAGCCAAACAGCAGAAAAAAAACCCCCAAAAATATGTTTAAGTTAAAATGTGGCTGGTGATTTCTGCAGATAAATTGTATTTTTGGCACTTGCAGGGTTGATTCTTGCTGTGTGTGACATCCCCAAATGGAAATTCAACAAGAGAGGTGTGAAAGCAGCAGCTGGACACTCCTTCAGGTAAAGAAAAGAAACGAATTTTCCTTTCATTTTTTTCAGTTAATTAGCACTTTCCACTATCCCAGTTTGCCCCAATTAAGTTGTTATTATTTATTTATAAGTTATTATTCTTTACAAGTTATTAATATTTTTTATAAGTTGTTTCCTTCCTCCTCAGGGTCATGGAAAGAACCCTTCAGAGCAGCATCCGGGCACTATGAACTCAGTGCTGAACAAAAATTGAATGAAAATTCTGCTCCTCACTTAAAATCCAGCAGAAATTCTATTCACAGACCATGGGCAGGGCTCAGGGAATGCCACAGGATTTTTGGAAGTGTTTTTATAAAACTCTGGGTGGATTAAAGGGTTTTGACCCAAAGGAGACACCAGGGGAAGGGGATGGAAAGAACTGAGAGCAGGGGATGGCGATGGAAGGAATGAACTTTACACTAAAGGTGATAAAAGGAATTAATTTTACACTAAAGGTGATAAAAGGAATTAATTTTACACTGGAGGTGATAAAAGGAATTAATTTTACACTGGAGGTGGCAAAAGAAATTAATTTTACACTAAAGGTGATAAAAGGAATTAACTTTACACTGAAGGGGATAAAAGGAATTAAGTTTACACTAAAGGTGATAAAAGGAATTAAGTTTACACCTGCACAGAAAGGAATTAAGTTTACACTGAAGGTGAAGAAAGGAATTAAGTTTACACCAAAGGTGATGAAGAGAATTAACTTTACACCTGCACAGAGAGGAATTAGCTTTACACTGGAGTTGAAGAAAGGAATTAACTTTACACTGGAGATGAAGAAAGGAATTAACCTTGAAAGGAAATAACTTTCTACTGAAGGTAGAGAAAGGAATTAACTTTACACCTGCACAGAGAGGAGTTAACTTTACACTGGAGGTGAAGAAAGGAATTCATGAACAAATTAGGAATTAAAGAAAGACATGAATTATCTTTACACTGGAGGTGATAAAAGTAATGAAGTTTACACCTGCACAGACAGGAATTAACTTTACACTGAAGGTATGGAAGGAATAACTTCAACTTTACAACTTCATAGAAAGGAATTAACTTTACATTTGCACAGACGGTAATTAACTTTACCCTGGAGGTGAAGAAAGGAATTAACTTTACACTGGAAGTGAAGAAAGGAATTAACTTTACACCTGCACAGACAGGAATTTACACCTGCACAGAAAGGAATTACCTTTACACTGAACATGAAGAAAGGAATTACCTTTACACCTGCACAGACAGGAATTACCTTTACACCTGCACAGAGAGGAGTTCACTTTACAGTGGAAGTGAAGAAAGGAATTAATGAAGAAATTATGAATTAAAGAAAGAAATTATTTAACTTTACACTGGAGGTGATGAAAGGAATTAACTTTACACCTGCACAGAAAGGAATTAACTTTACACTGAAGGCGATAAAAGGAATTAACTTTGCACCTGCACAGAAGAGAATTAACTTTACAGTGAAGGTGACAAAAAGAATTAACTTTACACCTGCACAGAAAGGAATTAGACTTGCACAGAAAGGAATTAACTTTACACTGAAGGGGATGAAAGGAATTAACTTTACACCTGCACAGAAAATAATTAACTTTAACTTTACACCTGCACAGAAAATAATTAACTTTAACTTTACACCTGCACAGAAGAGAATTAACTTTACTCTAAAGGTGATAAAAGGAATTAACTTTCCACCTGCACAGAGAGGAATTAACTTTGCACCAGGTTTATCCTGGCCATGGATGATCTCCTGACAGCCACAATTCCATTTTTAAGCCTTCCCACTCTGTTTTGCTTTCTGGGATTTGATATTCTTGCTTTCATGCAGCGTTGGAGTCGATCTCCTGCCATTATTTTATTTCAGGTTTCATGACTTGTGTGCTCAATAAAGCTCTCAGCTGGAAATTGTCCTTTGAATGCTCCTGGTCCTCAGGCCATGTCCGGGATTTAAAAAGTTGGATATGTTGGGTGTTTATGGGATATTTTTAACATTTTATTTATGGATATTTATGACTTTAAGTTATTTATGTTATGGTATATTTATTTATTTATTTATTTATTTATGGGATATTATTTATGTTGTGGGATTTTTTTAATATATTATTTATGTTATGGGATATTTTAACATATTTATTTATGGGATATTTATTATTTATTTATGAGATATTGTTTACGTTATGGGATATTTTTAACCTATTTATTTATGGGATATTTATGACTAAGTTATTTATGTTATGGGATATTTATTTATTTATGGGATATTTTTTATGTTGTGGGATTTTTAAATATATTACTTATGTTATGGGATATTTTTAACATATTTATTTAAGGGATATTTATGACTTTAAGTTATTTATGTTATGGGATATTTATTATTTATTATTTATTTATGAGATATTATTTACGTTATGGGATATTTTTAACATATTATTTATGTTATGTTTATTTATGGGATATTGTTTATGTAATGGGTTATTTTTAACATACTATATATTATGGGATATTTTTAACATATTTATTTATGGGATATTTATGACTTTAAGTTATTTATGTTATGGGATATTTATTTATTTATGGGATATTATTTATGTTGTGGGATTTTTAAATATATTATTTATGTTATGGGATATTTATTATTTATTTATGAGATATTATTTGTGTTATCAGATATTTTTAACATCTTATTTATGTTATGGGATTTTTATTGTTTATGGTATATTGTTTATGGTATATTATTTATGTTATGGAATATTTTAAACATATTATTTATTTATTGGATATTTTAACATATGTTATCGGATATTTTTACTATTTTATTTATGCTATGGGATATTTTTAACATATTATTTTTAAGATATTATTTATGTTGGATTTTTATGGGATAGCTCCCTCAGCCCTGTTTTTCTGCACTGAGCAGTGCTCACAGCTCAAGGGGGTGACATCCACCTGGAAATTCTAATTCTCTCTAGACCCCAGAGAGCACAGTGGGCCTGAAGCTGTAATTTCATAGAATTATGGAATGGTTTGGGTTGGAAAGGACCCTAAAACTCATCCAGTGCCACCCCTGCCATGGCAGGGACACCTCCCACTGTGCCAGTGTCCAACCTGGCTCTGGCACTGCCAGGGATGCAGGGGCAGCCAGGGGTTTTTGGGAATTCTGTTCTATTCTATTCTATTCTATTCTGTTCTATTCTATTCTGTTCTGTTCTATTCTGTTCTGTTCTGTTCTATTCTGTTCTGTTCTATTCTGTTCTATTCTATTCTGTTCTATTCTGTTCTGTTCTGTTCTATTCTGTTCTATTCTATTCTGTTCTATTCTGTTTTATTCTATTCTGTTCTATTCTATTCTGTTCTATTCTGTTCTATTCTGTTCTATTCTGTTCTGTTCTGTTCTATTCTGTTCTATTCTGTTCTATTCTGTTCTATTCTATTCTGTTCTATTCTGTTCTATTCTGTTCTATTCTATTCTGTTCTATTCTATTCTGTTCTATTCTGTTCTGTTCTATTCTATTCTATTCTGTTCTATTCTGTTTTATTCTATTCTGTTCTATTCTATTCTATTCTGTTTTATTCTGTTCTATTCTATTCTATTCTATTCTATTCTATTCTATTCTATTCTATTCTATTCTATTCTATTCTATTCTATTCTATTCTATTCTATTCTATTCTGTTTGGGGGGGGAATCCTCCTCCCACTCTCCCAGGGCAGGATTTTCCCTCTGGATGCAGCTCCCTCTCTCCCCTGGCTGCCTCAGGGCTCTTTTCTTCTCTCCCTGCTTTATTTACTGCCCATGGGGAAATAATTACTGCACAAATTAACTTAATCACTCTGTAAGCCATTAAATGTTTTTGATGCAGAGGGAGAAACTCTCCTTCACTAAGAAGCAACTTTGTGGCACTCAAATTTTTACCTGTGGCCAGTTGCTTTATAAATAATGAGAAACAAAAAGCCCAAACTCAGTCCTGCTATTTAGATCAAATGCCCATTTAAATTTGATTTTGATATTAAAACCTGCCCAGAATTTCTACACCCTTCCTAGTTCTGGTAAAGGTGATAAATAAATGAACTATTAAATGAGAATTCTGTAAAGTGAGCAAAAACCAAGGGAGTGCAGGTGAAAATTAAAATGTGAGATGTCTTGTATTGCATTTTTAGAGACTGTGGTTTACCAATATTCACCTTATTTACAATTAATAAATTAAAGATTAAATTTATGTGTGAAAGCACTCTTTACAAAAAGAGGAAAATAAACAAATTCTGTGATTTTCAACATTGCTGTTGCATTGGGCCAGGCCCCTCATGGTGTCACAGGAATTTCCAGCCACAGCCATGGCTCTCTACAGTTGTTTGGTTTTTTTTTTTAAATCCCTAAAATCCAATGAAATTACAATGGCAAAGTACAAATTTCAGCTTTCTTTTCTCAAATGTGTCTCCCTGCACCAGACCTGCAGTAAAAGCCACTGCAGCAGCTACAGGATTTAGCAGAGGCTACGAAAATTAAATGGCAAAATAAATTGGAAATTAGATTGTGGAGTGAAAGTCTGAAAAACTTGAGCTGCAAAACTTGAGTGTGAAAAACTTCAGCAGAGCTTGGATTAATCTTGCCCAATTTGGGAGCATCCTTCTCCTACAGCAGTAATTGCACTTTTGCAATTCTGGTTTGCATTTTGGGTTGTCCTTGGTTGTGATTGGAGTCAGCACCATTTGTTTGCTTTTTCAGCAGATGATTGATGATGATTATGATGATGATGAATTTTTGTCTTCTTTTAGGAGGAAATTCCTCCCTATGAGGGTGGGAAAGCTGCCCCATCCCACAGCCTGCTGTGATCACTCCTCTAATCCTCCCCCAGTCTAATTCCAGTTTTCAAGACGATTTCCAAGCCTTTGCAGGAGCGGAAGAAGCCCCGGGCCCTTTGAGCAGGGCAGGTGCATCAGTTCCAGGGCAGAGCTTTGGGTGTGCCAGCAGCAATCCCACCCTGCTGTGCAGGGAGTTCTGTGCCCAGGAGTTTGTTCTCCGGGCCCAGGCCGTGGAATGAAAGCACGGAACGCTCCAGGCGATCCCTTCCTGGCAGGAATGTTCTGGAAGCACTCCCAGGTCACAAGCACGGCCCAAGGCTCTCACCCTTAGCCAGGGCAGCAATCTGGGCTCTGGCCCTCGCTGCTGCTCCCGATCGCAGCTCAGCCCGGGGACAAAAGTGCCCACGTCCCCTGGCACCCCTGGCAGGGAATTACCGCAACAAAAGGGGTTCTGTTCCTCAAAACGGGCTGGGCAAAGGGATCAAAGGGGATTTCCTGCTCTACACTGCATTCACACAGCCTGCAACACAGCTGGGCCAAGCCAAATACAGAAATGGCACTAGAAATGATATAAAAACTACCTATGTAACTCGGAATTAATTTTAAAAACAAATTATATGTATTAATTGATATGCATATTATTTTATATATGCATAAATTCTTTGTAAGAAATTATATATATAATTATATATATTATATATTTATACATATAAAATAAAATCACATATATTATATTATATTATATTATATTATATTATATTATATTATATTATATTATATTATATTATATTATATATTATATATCATATATCATATATCATATTATATATTATATATTATATATTATATATTATATATTATATATTATATATTATATATTATATATTATATATTATATACTATATGTAATATATAATTTATAATGTATAATATACAATATGTAATATGTAATATGTTATATATTATATTATATATTATATATTACATATTATATATTATATATTATATATTATATATTATATATTATATATTATATATTATATATTACATAGTACATATTACATTATTATATATTTATATTATATATAAAAATATAATAATATATATTATTTAATATGTTATTATATACCTATATAATACAATTATATATGTTATGTAATAAGTTCAGTAAAAAATGAAATTTTAAATTCTATGTAATGTAATAAATACATATAAATAGTAGGTATATAAACTATAATATATATAATTATATATAATATATATAAACTAAAAATTGTATTTATAAATTGTATGTATATTAATTTTATATGTGTATAAATTATATGTAATGAATTATATGTAATAAATTCAGTGAAAACTGAAATGATAAATTCTATGTAATATAATAATAGTTACATAAAATAAATATTTAATTAATAGTATGTAAATACTAATAAATAATAAATAGTATGTAAACTATAAATAGAAACAAGAAATAGTATGTAAACTATAAATTATATCTATATATTATATAGATAAACTATAAATTATATTTCTAAGTTGATATGCATATCAATTTTATATGTGTATAAATTCTTTGTAAGAAATTGTATGTAATAAATTCAGTAAAAACTGAAATTATAAATTCTATGTAATATAATAATTAATACATAGAAATAGTATGGATATAAATGATAAATTATATATAATTATATATTATATTTATATATATTTGCTGTGCATATCAATTTCATTTATGTACATATATTCTATGTAAGAAATTTTATGTAATAAATTCAGTAGAAATTGAAATTATAAATCCTATGGAATGTAATAATTAATACATAGAAATAGTATGTAAACTATAAATTATATTTCTAAATTTTAAATTGATTGCATATCAATTTTATATATGTGTATAAATTCCTTGTAAGAAATTCTATGTAATGAATTCAGTAAAAACTGAAATTGTACATGCTATGTAATATAATAATTAATACATATAATAAATACATAATTAATGGTATGTAAATGCCAAATACTAAATAGTATGTAAACCATAAATAGAAATACTAAATAGTATGTAAACTATAAATTATATATAATTATATATATTATATATAAAATTATAAATTATATTTCTGAATTGATTGCATATCAATTTTATATATGTGTATAAATTCCTTGTAAGAAATTATGTTATAATTTCATTAAAACTGAAATTATAAATTATTTGTAATATATGTAATAAATTATATGTAATATAATAATGCAGATAAATAGTATATGTGTTCTAATAAATTATAAAATAAGTTTAAATCAATAATAATATATTAATTTATTAATAATAAATTAACTAATTTATGTGATAGAAATTAATACGTATAAATTCTATACAATACATACAAACAAAATAAATATAAATTATATGTTTAAAATACCTATGATTTGTGCTGGAAACCAATAAATAAATAAGAAATACTAAAGAATAGTAAGAATACTTAAAGAATTCTAAGAAATACTGAAGATAAAGAAGGTCCTTTGTGCAGCTTTGGGTAGAAAATACTTTGCCAATGATATTCCTAATTTAAATCAAGAGGTAAAAGTGAAACATTGGAAGAGTGTGGAAGGTTTTTTCACCTCAAATAATTTGTGATGTTTTGGTCCACATAGAAAGAATAAACTAGAAAGAATAGAAATAGAATAAAGGTGATGTTTTGGTCCACATAGAAAGAATGAAATAAATCCTGTCAGCTGCAGTGGGAAGGTGCCCTCCAAGAACATGTAAAAATGGAATAAAATTGAATTTCCATTCCCAGTGTAACTTCCAATTCCCATAAAAATGTTGAATAATTTTGGGTATATTTGGAGCCTGTTTTGAGTTTCATCTACTCCATTATGAAAAAACTGATTTTTCTGTATTTATAAAACACAGAAAATTTTAAAGATCATTTCCACAGCAGCCAGCAGGGAAATGTCAATGATTCACCAAGACAAAATGGGAATTTCTCTGCAATCTGAGTCAATGTTTAACTCATTTATAACTGCCCCATTTGAATAACTCAGGGAAGGCTCCACTTCCACCGCTCCCATTCTGCTGCTTGGCTCTGGTCTCTGACAACTCCACTTCTGAATATTTGCAATATTTTTATATGTGCTCAAATATGGAGAGAAATGAAGCAAAAAGGGAAATTCCACTTTTGTCCTTGTGCCTCCACCAGCAGTGCCAGGCTGTGGAAGCTGTTTCTGGGAGAAAATCGGTATTTTTAGGAAAGAATTAAAACTTTCAGTGCTGAGACAGTGCTGCCACTGAAAGCAGCTGAACAGAATCCCTTGAGCTGAGTTTTGATCAGGAAATAATCAGATTGCAAATGGAAATGCACACAGGGCCTCAGCACAGGGGGACATTGGATCATCTCAGCAAAGAGATTTTTATTTAAAGAATGCCCTTTCCAAAGTTCCCCTGATGTTTTTAATAATTTGATTTTAGTACAGTTATATTTTGCAAGTAATTGGTCAAATCTCTTTCCAGAACATCACTCCCCACACTCTGATGTTTTATATTTGTGGATGCCAGGAGTTTTCTAGACTGGTTTGTTATTCCTCCACAGAAAACATCAATATGTGGTGGTGTTTGTGGATCTCAGGATGAGGGAAGAGATGAGAGTCTTGACTCCATGTCTCAGAAGGCTGATTTATTATTTTATGATATATATTAAATTAAAAGAAAATTATATATTATAACTACACTAAAATAATAGAAGAAAGGATTTCATCAGAAGGCTTGAAGGGAATAGAAAAGAATGATAATAAAATCTTGTGACTGACCAGAGAGTCTGAGCCAGCTGACTGTGATTGGCCATTAATTAAAAACATCCATAAGAGGCCAATCCCAGATGCACCTGTTGCATTCCACAGCAGCAGTTAATCAATGTTTACATTTCATCTCTGAGGCCTCTCAGCTTCTCAGGAGAAAAGATCCTGGCAAAAGGATTTTTCATAAAAGAATATGTCTGTGACAATCAACCAAACCTCAGAAAAATTGAATATTTTTTGGCAGAGTGAGAACTCCCTGGCAGAGCTGCAGGATGATCCCCTCATCCCAAAATGGTGACATTTGGAAGAACCCTTCCAGCTCGCCCAGTCCCACCATGACCACCTCTGAGCCATGTCCCACGGGCAGGGGGACACCCCGGAGAGGCTCCTGAGCAAGGCTGGGGCTCTCCCACGGGATTTGGGGGCTGAAGTGGAATTTCAGACAAGTGAAATTCAGCAGGAGCCGAGGGGGCTGAAGTGGAATTTCAACCCAGCAGGGCCTGAGGGCACCAAGCAGAACGTGCACCCTCGGCCCGCTCTGTGCTGCTCACATAAAGAGCAGTTGTGCAAAGACAAAATTCAGGGGCAGAGGCCCCAGGGGTGGAATTTGGCACTGGCTGATGTGTCAGGAGACTCTGCTGGTTCCAGGCAGCCCCAAATCCAGGCTGAGTCCTGGGCCTGGATCAGGAGGGGGCTCCCTGCTTAGTGAGGGGCTTACGCTGCACGTGACCCTAAGCCTGTGCTTAAAGCACAACACATGGTGTGGGCTTTACTGCAGGGAGGAAGTAAAAATAGGAATAGGGCCAGGAGCCTTTGAAGACCTTGACTTTCCTTCAATTTTTTATTTTTTTGGGGCTAAAACCAACCTTCAAACCACAGAGATGGGCCCTGGGGATGAGCAGGGGCCTGAGGCCTGAACAGTCCTGGGGGAACATAGAGATTATTTAACACTTCCACAGAGATTATTTAACACTTCCAGGCAAAGGATTACTCCAGGAAATGTTTTCCCAAAGGGGTTGTCATTCCCTGATCCCTGGCAGTGTCCAGGGCCAGGTTGGACAGGGCTTGGAACGATCTGGAATAGTGGAAGGTGCCCTGCCATGGCAGGGGTGGCACTGGGTGGGCTTTGAGGCCCTTTCCAACCCAAACCAGTCAGTGGCTCTGACTAAATCATACAAAAATAACTTAGATGCAACTTTGTATTTCTGATCACTGATTTTTGTCTGTTGGTTTATGTCAATCTGGAAAGGATGTTGGTCCATCAGTTGTCTAAATCCCAGAATTACCAAGTGGGAAGAGCCCTTCAGGATCACCCAGTGCCACCAGCACCACCCCAATCCCTGTCCCCAAGGCCACATCCAGACTGCTCGGGGACAATTCCAGGGACTCCAAACCTCCCTGGGCACCTCAGCCCAAGGTGTGACCACTTCCAGAAGGAAAAATTGTTTCTAATCTCCAACCTGAGCCTCCCCTGGTGCAATTTATGACAATTTATTTCCTCTTGGGACACAGCAGCAGAGCCCAACCCCACCTCACTGCCTCTCCTGTCAGGGAATTGTAGGTCTCCCCTGAGCCTCCTTTTCTCCAGGCTGAGCCCCTTCCCAGCTCCCTCAGCCCCTCCTGGAATCACGGAACCACAGAAAGGTTTGGGAGGGACCTTGCAGCCCACCTCACTCCCACCCACAGAGAAGCTGCTGCTCATGGAGCCCCCAGCAACAACCCCGGGAGTTATGAATGGAATTTGTAATGCCAGCTCCTCTAAGCTGCTTTAGGGAACCTGGAATTGCCATGTTCCAGCTGAAACAAAAAACAAAAAACATTCAAAGGGAGCTGTGAGAGGGCAAATACCCACAGGAAAGGAGCCAACTTCCTGCTCAGGCTTGGGAGAAACGCTGCTCTGGAGATTTTGTGCAGCCACAGAACCCAAATCAGCACAGCCAGGCCTGAGCAGCAGCTCTGGGGCTCTGCTGCTCCTGCTGGGCAGCCCCACGGGGCTCAGGGCTGGGCATCTTTCTTCTGGGATCACTCTCACAGAATCCCCAAATCCCTGAGGCTGAAAAAGTGGCATTCACATTCTCTGGAAAAATCCCTTCGCCCAGGATTTTTCTCCTGGGAAGCTGAGAAATCTCAGAGAAAAAGGAAAACAATTCTTATCTGATTTGCTTCTCCTGTGTTGTGCTCATGTGGAATGTTTGGAGATTGTTTACCCACAGGTGATTGTTTCATTGGATTCTGCTGTGAATTATTTTCACTCACTGGCCAACTGGGGTCAAGCTGTCAGGACTCTGGAGAGAGTCACAAGTTTTCATTATTATCTTTTTAGCATTGTGTAAATATCCTTTCTGTATTCTTTAGTATTCTAGAATAGAATAGAATAATCGATAATTATATTATAATAGTATATTATTATTATTATTATTATTATTATTATTATTATTATTATTATTATTATTATTATTATTATTATTATATTATAATATAATTCTTTAATATAAAATAGTATCTTAAAATAATAAATTAGCCTTCTGAGAACATGGATTCAGATTCATCACTCCTTCCTTCATCTGGGGGAAATGCAAATACAATAGGAATAGGAAATACAATAGGAAACACAAATACAATAGGAAAAGCCCTCCCAGCCCATGGAGTCCCAGCTGTGCCTCATGCCTACCTTGTCCCCAGCTCAAAGCTTTCAGAACTCCCCAGTTAAAAAAGCAGAAGTCTCACTTAAAATGCAAATGAAAATATCCAAAGGAATGGTGGAGGGAAGCAACTTACAAAAAAATGTCAGGGTTTTTAAAGATTTAACTTTTTTTAAAAGTGGCACCTTGAGGTCCAAGGAGTGGAGCTCAGGAAGGAGAAAAAGACGGAGTGAGGAGAAGGGAGCAGAACCCCCAGGTGTGGAGCTGGTGGAAGAAAAGGGAACAAAACCCCATTTCCGTTCCAGCTGGGCACAGACCCTGCAGGCAGGGATGCAGCTGTTCCCATTCCTGTACTCCCAGCAAAGCTTTTCCTTTCTAATTTTTCAGCCCTTTCTGTGACTCTGCACAAGTTACAGGGAGTGTAAAATCACTCAAGGGTATCCGAGGAGCAGTGCAGGGAAATTCTGCACACAGAAATCTTTCATTTCCCTTACTGAGATCACTGAAATACTGAGCTCCTGTGGTGAGTCTGCACCAAGAAAGGCCCAGAAAGAGCTGCCCCCCTGCATTTGGACACAGCACAACAGCTCCGGGCTGTGTGCCACACTCACCTCACCCAGTTACACCCTGAGCGAGGAGGAAAAATCCAGATTTTCAGCACCAGCACCTCCTCAGTGGTGACAATTCCAGTGTTTACACCAAGCACCAGGCGCAGCCCAGACTCCACGGAAAGGACATCCAGGTGTTCAGGGAGCTGAGCTCCTGCTGCACATGGAATTCTCACCTACAGCACTCAAAATTCAGTTGCTGCTTCATAATGCAAGTTCTATTTAAGGCCCAGATTCATCACATCAGAGAAAAGAAGAATTTTTTTTTGTAGGAAACCCCCATTGCCATTCCAGCTGGGCACAGACCCTGCCGGCAGGGATGCAGTTGTTCCCATTCCTGTACTCCCAGCAAAGCTTTTCCTTTCCCATTTTCCAGCCCTGTCTGGGACTCTGCACTGCTCTGTGCAAAGTCACTCGAGGGTATCTCAGGGAAATTCTGTCTCTGATGAGAATGAAATCATCCTCTGAATGGAGAGAAACGATGCAGAGACCAAGAATGCCACCAAAGTGGATAAACCCCCCTGCTTCTCCTTGGATAAAATCTATCACCTTGTGCTCATGGCCAGCTTTGACTAAAATCCATTTAACCCTGAAACTGAGGGAGATGAGCAAGGCCTTGTGCTCCAGCTGGGCTGTTTGGCCAAGTGTTTGTGGTACAGAGAAATCCTTGGGCATCTTTGGAATTCTGAAATCTGCAGCTGTGATTCTGTTGAGTTTTTCCATCCATAAATAATTAGATAGCAATTTCAATTTAGAAATAAGCTCTTCAGTCTTGAATAAATGTTCTGTTGCTTAAAAATCAATGGAGTGAATTTGAGTGAGAGTTCAAGTATATTCAAATGGTAAAAAAGAAATAAATTCTGACATTTACAGAAGTTTTCTGATCAATAAAGAGCTTTGGCTACAGAAGGGGAAAAAGCCCTTGAGGAGCAGAGAGCACAAGGTACCAGGGACACTGAATTCCCAAGGAAAGGATATCTGGGTGACCTTGGGGAACATTTGCCTTTGGAACACCTGGAGTAAAGGGTATTGTTACCTAAAGGAAATAAATGCCATTGTTCCATGAGCTAATGGAAATCAGGGAGCACCCGGTGAAAGCCTCCAGGGAATTCTGGTGTTCTGTTCTTCCAGGGGTTCCTCCTGAGGCTGATGATTCTCAGAACATTATCACTGCCACAGCATCTTAATGTGGGCCTGGCCTGGGGTAATCTTCCCCAGCAGGGGAACTGCCAGGATTATTCCAGCTCTGTTCCTGTGCTGTTTTACTACACATTTTCCCCCATTTTGGGGTTTATTTTTATATTTCTCTGTATATCTGTTGCGCTATCAAACCATGGCATGGCCATTTGGGTGCCTGGGGAGACACTGAGCTCTCCAGCTGGATTTTTTTTCCTTTTCCTGGAGAAACTCATGCCAGCCTCTGACTAAAAACTAATCCAAGCCCAACTACAAAAATCCAGCTCCAGGTGAGGTAAAATACTCACCTTTGTAGTACAGAAATAATTAGAAAAGCAGCTGGATTGTTTTCTAGGCATTCTTAAATATGAAGCCCATATAAATATATTCTTAAATATGAAGCCCATCACAAAAATGCTCCTCCCTTCTCCTTCTGCCTTTATTAATTCACAAATATTTTCAAAGCCCACGTTTAATCCTGATATTTGGGGACCACAGAGTCACAACAAATGCTCTTGTTCTCTAGGCTGCTCTCTTGTTTTGGCTGTGATTTCCTCCCATAAAGTGGAAGGCAACACGTTTTAATATTAATTTTAATATTAATATTGTTTTAATTTTAATTTTAATTTTGACTGTGAATTCTGGCTGGCAGAAGCAGCCTCAGCCAGCTCAGGAGGGACAAGATGGGACTGTTTGTGGAGGAGAAGGTTCCCAAATGCCTTCTGCTTCCCCAGGTTTATTTCCTTAGCTTTATGTTTGTCCCAGTTTGTCCCACCCTGCTCCACATTTTAGTCCAGAGGGGTCAGAGAAGAGGGAAGAAATCAGCTCCAGATGCTTCCAACACACCAAAAATCCCCGTTGATAAAGGCTCTGTGGATGGCTGCTGTTCCCATGCCAAATCCCAGGGATTTTGGGGGGATTCCAGGCACAGGATAGAAAGGTCTAAAGCTCTACTCAGTAAAATATCAGAAATTTGTTTTAGTTTTCCCCTCCTTTTTTTTCTTCCTCTATTTCCCTGTAACCCAAATCTTCCCTTCAAACAAACACGAACTGGGCAATTCCAAGTGTACTGACTGTGAATTCAGCCTTGCCAAAATTTGGGACAATTCTCTAAATGTCGCCCATAATTCGTGTTAGAAAACAGAAAATCGCAGCATTGCATTTGAAATGACATTTCCCAGGTTCTTCCCTCCCAGCCCCTATGACGAGAGCCCCTCTCCCTGCACCTTGGAGATCTGGAAACCCGCGGGGAGCTCCTCACGCCAGCGATTCCTGAAGGAACGGGGAGGCAGAGACACGTTTATATCGGGCGTTAATGACCAAATCACCTTAGCCAGGCTGGCCCCGCGCCTGCCACACTCAAATTCCTCCCCACAGGATCCTTTGGAACACCTGGGATAACGGGAATTGTTACCTAAAGGAAATAAATGCCATTGTTCCGTGGCTAATGGAAATCAGGGAGCACCCTGAAAGCCTCCAGGGAATTCTGGTGGTTTGTTCTTCCAGAGGGTTCTTCCTGAGGCTGATGATTCTCAGAACATTATCAGGAAGGGGAGATTCCCTGCGGAGATTCCCCGGCAGCCTCTCAGCCTTACCTTGACGAAGAGGGAGATGTCGTGGTCCTGCTTCTCCTCCTCCTCCTCCTGCTCCTCCGGGGCGCCCGGCGAGCCCGTCCCGTCCTCCCGGAGCTGCTCCCGCTCCCCGTTCAGGCTCCGATCCCAGCCGCTCTCGGGGCCCGGGGCTCCGCTCCCCGCCGGGGCTGCCGGTGCCCGCTCCGCCTCCGCCTCGGCACCGGGGCCGCCCGGGGCCCGGGGACAGCCGGGCAGGGCCCCGCGGCTCTGGGGAGCGTCCGCGCTGCCCTCCGCGGGGACCGTCCCTGCTGGGACAGCATCCTCGGGGACTGTCACAGGACCTGGGACAGCATCCGCGGGGACCGTCCCTGCTGGGACAGCATCCGCGGGGACTGTCACATCATCTGGGACAGCGTCCGCGGGGACTGTCACATCAGCCGGGACAGCATCCGCGGGGACTGTCACATCATCTGGGACAGCATCCGCGGGCACCGTCACATCATCTGGGACAGCGTCCGCGGGGACTGTCACATCAGCCGGGACAGCATCCGCGGGGACCGTCCCTGCTGGGACAGCATCCGCGGGGACTGTCACATCACCCGGGATAGCATCCGCGGGGACTGTCACATCATCTGGGGCTGCATCCTCGGGGACTGTCACATCACCTGGGACCGTGTCCTCAGGGACTGTCACATCACCCAAGACAGCATCCTTGGGGACTGTCACAGCATCCGGGACAGCATCCTCAGGGACTGTCACATCATCTGGGGCTGCCTCCTGCGCTTCATCCTTGGGGATTGTCCCTGCTGGAGCAGCCTCCTGCACCGCATCCTTGGGAACTGTCACATCATCCGGGGCTGCCGCCTGCACCGCATCTTCAGGGACTGTCCCTGTCAGGACTACATCCCTGGGGACTGTCACATCACCCGGAGCTGCCTCCTGCTCTTCATCCTTGGGGACTGTCCCTGCTGGAGCTGCCTCCTGCACCGCATCCTTGGGAATTGTCCCCAGCCCCTCCTCAGAGACTGTCTCTGCCTGAGCTGCCTCCTGCCCCTCGCCCTTGGGGACTGTCCCCAGCGGGGCCGCCCCCTCCTCAGAGACTGTCCCTGCCTGAGCTGCTTCCTGCGGCTCATCCTTCGGGACTGTCCCCAGCGCCTCCTGGGGGACTGTCCCAGCAGCCGGGGCTGCCTCCTGCACCTCACCCTCAGGGACTGCCACATCAGCCGGGGCTGCCTCCTGCACCGCATCCTCGGGGGCTGTCCCCAGCGCCTCCTGGGGGACTGTCCCAGCCGGGGCTGCCTCCTGCACTTCATCCTCGGGAATTGTCACATCTGCCGGGGCTGCCTCCTGCACCGCATCCACGGGGACTGTCCCCTCTGGAGCTGTCCCCGCGGCCTCCTCGGGCTCTGTCCCCGTCGGGGCTGCCTCTTGCATCGCATCTTCAGGGACTGTCCCCGTCGGGGCCGCCTCCCTCGGAGCTTCCTCGGGATCTGTCCCGGACGGGGCTGTCGCGACAGCGTCCTCGGGCTCTGTCCCCTCTGGGGCCGCCTGTCCCACCGCCTCTCCGGGCTCTGCCCTCGATGGCGCTGTCCCCTCTGCTTCCCCGGGCTCTGTCCCTGCCGGGGCTGTCGCCTCTGCTTCCCCGGGCTCCGTCCTCGATAGCGCTGTCCCCTCTCCTTCCCCGGGCTCCGTCCTTGATGGCGCTGTCCCCTCTCCTTCCCCGGGCTCTGTCCCTGCCGGGGCTGTCGCCGCAGCCTCCTCAGGCTCTGCTTCTGCCGGGACAGTCGCGGCCGCCTCCTGGGGCTCTCTCTCCGCCGGGCCTTCCTCCCTCACCGCCTCTCTCACCTGGGGCTCCGTCCCCGCCGGTGCCACCGCCTCTCCCTCAGGCTCCGTCCCCGCCGCTGCTGCTTTCTCGGGCTCCGTCCCCGTCGGAGCAGCCCCTGCGCCCTCGGGCTCCGTCCCTGCCGGGGCCGCGGCTCCGTCCTCGGGCTCTGTCGCTGCCGGGGCCGCCTCTTCCTGCGCCGTCCCCGCCGGGCTCTCAGCCGCGTCCTCGGGCTCCATTGCCCCCGGGGCTGCCCCTTCAGGCTCCGCCGCTGCCCCCGCCTCTCCCTCGGGCTCTGCCCTGCCCGCCTCGGGCCCGTCCGTCACCCCCGGCTCCCCGCCCGGCCGCCCCTCGTGCCCCGCGCTGTCCCCGCTCGCTGTCCCCGGGCTGTCCCCGCTCGCTGTCCCCGGGCCCTCGGGGGAGCCGCTGTCCCCGGGCGCCCCCTCCGCGCTCAGCCGCGGCCGCTCCGCGGGCCCGTCCCGGGGCTCGGCCGCCCCCTCGGGGCACAGCCCGGCCCGAGCCCCCTCCCGCGGGACATCGCTGCTCTCCGGGGGCCGCCCCGGGCTCTCCGCCATGCCGGGACCGCCGTGAGCGCGGGACGAGCCGGAGCAGCGGAGCGGCCGCGGAGCAGCGCCGGGCACGGCCGGGGAACGGGGGCGGTGCCTGCGCGGCGGGGCCGGGGCTGCGCTCCTCCCTCCGCCTGCCCCTGCTCCGGGCACTGCCCCTGCCCGGGCACAGCTCCTGCCTGGGCACAGCCCCTGCCCCTGCCCGGGCACAGCCCCTGCCCGAGCGCAGCTCCTGCCTGGGCACAGCCCCTGCCCCTGCCTGGGCACAGCCCCTGCCCCTGCCTGGGCACAGCTCCTACCCTGTCCCACCGCTCCGGGCACAGCTCCTACCCTGTCCCACCGCTCCGGGCACAGCCCCTGCCCTGTCCCACCGCTCCGGGCACAGCTCCTACCCTGTCCCACCGCTCCGGACACAGCCCCTGCCCTGTCCCACCGCTCCGGACACAGGTCCTACCCTGTCCCACCGCTCCGGGCACAGCTTGTACCCTGTCCCACCGCTCCGGGCACAGCCCCTGCCCTGTCCCACCGCTGCGGACACAGCCCCTGCCCTGTCCCACCGCTCCGGGCACAGCCCGTGCCCAGCCACGCTGTGCAGCGGGACCGCGGCGCACCGAGCGCTGCCACCCCCGCCCGCCGGCACCGGAGCCTTTGCAGAGTGGCCCAAAATCTCCACTCTGTGCTTGTGTGTGTTGCCAACACCTGCTCGGGGCTGCCCTCGCACCCCTCGCCCCGTCCGTGCCCTGCTTTGCTGCTCGCAGTCCCCAGGCCGGCTCACACCTGCGGGCAGGTGCGGCTGGGGCTGTGCCGGCCTCATTTCCCAAAGCAGCTGTAGGAAGGAGCCCTCTGCACACCCACACCGCTGCTGATGCTCTGACCCGCCACAGCCCCCGCGGTCCTGCACGGCTGGGTAAAAACACGGATGAGCCGCTTCGGGCTGCTCCAAAGGCTGTTAAAAAGGGAGATGTGTCCTTATCAGCTCGCGAAAGTTGTAAAAGGGAACAACACAACGCTCTGTGTAAGGAAATAAACACCTGGATTCGATGCTTTTAAGTAATTTTCATTCATGTGCGAGGATCCTCTGCGAGCTTGCATTTAAATGGGGTGGGAAACGGCGTGTCCTGAGCAGAGCCATCAGCTGCTGAGAAAGAAGTCAGAACTTTTCCTTCAGATGAGGAAAATAATCCTGATTTTCGAGGTGCTGACAGAACAGCGGAGGCAGAGTTGGCTGACCAGAGTGAGGTATCCTAATTAAAAAAAAACCCGACAGTTAAACAGTTTTATATTTGTATATATACTTTTGTATACATACAAATAGTGTATATATATATAGAGAGTGTATATATATATATATATATATAGTGTATATATTTGTATATACACTTTTTATATTTGAGTATATAATCCCATTATAAAATATAAATATTTTTACATTTAAGAGGGAACAAAGCAGGGATAGAAGCCGGGGTTTGGAGTGGGTGTGAAGGGGGGAGATGCAGCCGACAGGAGCGGGGAAATCCTGCAGAATAAATCATTGCAGCAGGTCAAACACTCTGCCCCGATAAAACACGGGCAGCCAAATCAGTGAACAATCCTGCAGCTCTTTGATGCTGGCCCGGAGGTGCATCCCGAGTGAGACAGAAGAATGGAGGCAGCTGTGCTCAGAAGGAACATCCCTGGAAGATGATTTAGGAACAGAGGGTCATCCCTGGAAGATTTAGGAACAGCGGCTCATGAGGATTTAGGAGCAGGAACTCAGCACCTGCCAATGAAGGTATTGCAGGTGAGACAATCCTGAGGCAATTATCTCCCCGATCTCTTACGGGGTTTGATAGCAGTAGAATGACACAACTCGGTAACTTCTGGAGAGATAATACTGGTTTATTCATCCTCACCTGAAGGGCTCTTAACCTTGGCCTGAAGGCTGCTCATGTCAGAGAATTCCAGAAGGGTTTGGGTCAGAGGGGACATTAAAGATCATCCTGCCATGATCTTTAATGATGATCCCACTGTCCCAGTGTCCAGGCTGGCCTCGGGCACTGCCAGGGATCCAGGGATGGAATTCCATCCCAGCCCTGCCCACCCTGCAGGGAACAATTCCTCATTCCCAATATCCCAATATTGAATATTTTGGGTTCTCACACAGCTCCTTTGGGTCCATCAATATTTTGAGTTCTTACACAGCTCCTTTGAGTGATTGAACGTTTTGGGTTCTCACACAGCTCCTTTGAGTTTGTCAATATTTTGGGCTCTTGCACTTCTCCTTTGGGTGATTGAATGTTTTGGGTTCTCACACGGCTCCTTTGGGTGATTGAATGTTTTGGGTTCTGGCACAGCTCCTTTGGGTGATTGAACGTTTTGGGTTCTCACACAGCTCCTTTGGGTGATTGAATGTTTTGGGTTCTCACACAGCTCCTTTGGGTGATTGAATGTTTTGGGTTCTCACGCGGCTCCTTTGGGTGATTGAATGTTCTGGGTTCTGGCACATCTCCTTTGGGTGATTGAATGTTTTGGGTTCTCACACGGCTCCTTTGGGTGATTGAATGTTTTGGGTTCTGGCACAGCTCCTTTGGGTGATTGAATGTTTTGGGTTCTGGCACATCTCCTTTGGGTGATTGAATGTTTTGGGTTCTGGCACATCTCCTTTGGGTGATTGAATGTTTTGGGTTCTGGCACAGCTCCTTTGGGTGATTGAATGTTCTGGGTTCTGGCACAGCTCCTTTGGGCGATTGAATGTTTTGGGTTCTCACACGGCTCCTTTGGGTGATTGAACGTTTTGGGTTCTGGCACAGCTCCTTTGGGTTTGTGCCAGGTTTGGCTCAGGTTCCCAGTGTGACCCAGGATTTGTGTCCTGCCGATCAGGTGGAGCCCCAGCAGAGCTGCCTGTGCCCTGTTCCCTGCACAGCTTATCCATTAACACACGATCCTATTTTCCTTTATTTACCCGTTCCCTGCCTTCAGTTCTCACAAGGTGAGGATTTCAAGGCCAACAAAGCCCAAACCCTTTCAGTGATAACCAGACCAAAAACCAACAGAAATCCCTTTCTGTGCTAAGCCGTGCCTGCCGCGAACATCGGCGCGGGGTTTAAGCCTAACAAAAGATTAACTCGTTAAACACTCTCGGGAGCCTTACAAAGACAGAGCTGAGCACTAACAGCTCCCCAGGCAGCCGCTGATTCTCTTGGTAGGACACAAACTTCAGGCGGAGTGTTTGAGGCCATCGCGGCAGGAATCATTTGTTAGGGATCTCCCTGAGCTCTCCCTCTCTCGATTTTTGTCATTTTGCTGAACTGAGCTTGTGAGGGCACCGGGACAGGGGGGGGGAAGCAGGGACAGACAGAGCCGGGGACAGGTGAAGAGGTCCCTTGTCACTTCTGGGTTTCCCGAAGGAATTTTGGGAATACAGAAATGTTAAACCCAGACCTGTCCCAGGGGCATCCCGGAGTTTTGCATTTCTTGCTCCCCTCACTCATCCCTCAATTACTTAACAATTAATTAATTAATTAATCTCTCGCTCTCCGCGCTCCCCCCCCCCCCCCCCCCCCCCGTTCCGTCGAGCTCTTTACACCCCATCTGTTCCTAAAACAGCCCTTGGCTAATAAATGTGATTTTCGGAGCTCGGCTTCGGGGAGGATTAGCGCACACTTCTTTATTAAAGGATGAGTGGAGGCATTAATTAATTAATTAATTGATGCTCACAGATGTCAGGCTTTAGCCACAGCCGAAGATCCCCTCGCAGTCTGGTGGGGACAACTTTTATCCCCGGGGGGTTTTAATTAGGCTGGACTCGCTCGGATTATTGGAACTCCTTTTTCTTCCCCACTGCAGACCAAAGTTGTAATATTTTTTTACAGCCAGAGATAAGGAAAAAAAAACCCAAAAAACTCCTTTTGCTTCGGATTTTTTGCACTGGGAATTAGAGGGAAGTCGAGGCTCCAGAAAAAAGGGGGGAATTAAATTGGGTGTCCCCAGTTTGGGATGGAGGGAGGGATTTGTCAGGGTAAACACAGACAGGTACAAACTGCCTGGCTGGAGAAAAAAGAAGCACTTGTGGTATAAAAAAATTATCTATATAAGAATATGAATACTGTATTATCAATACTTATATACTAATACCGAATATTAATACACTTTGAGATGGAAAAAAATAACCCCAGACCCCTTTATTTGTGTATATATCCTATTTAAAATGCTATTTTAACTGTGGGAAAGGCAAAGTTGCAAGTGAAAGAATTCTATGGGAGGACTAGAATTCTTTCCTGCTTTCAGAACACATGGATGTTTGTTCCGTTTGTCCCGGGTTCCTTGATTTTCCTGGTGTGAAATTCCGATATCTCGTGTTCAGAGAGGAGGAGGAGGAGGAGGAGGCGGCTGCTCCGGGGCTCGGGACAAAGGCAGGAACGTTCAGGGCACAGGGGAATCCCGGCTGCTGCACTGGGCAGCACAGAAACCCCCCAAAAATCTCCCCAAAAATGAGGCTGAACAAGCAGAGAGAAGGAGGAGATGCTCCGTCATGCCGAGCCCCACTCTTCCTTCTGGTTTTACTCAATTCCTGAATCCCCGGCTCCCACAGGAGCACCCGGAGTTACATTCTGAAAAAAATCATTCTGGAATGTGTTGAAAAACAACAACAAAGCTTGCAAAGAAATCAAACTCAGTCACTTTCATTATATTCAAGTACTTTAAACCTGCTCATTGTCCAAAAGAATCTTCGATTTTCCTTTTCTGCTCATTGTCCAAAAGAAGCTTCGAATTTCCTTTTCTTTTGGTTAAGCAGCACAATTATAATGAAAAAAATAGAATAATGAACCCAAGGTTAAAACCAGACACTATATATTGTTTTTTTAGTCTAATTCAATCAAATCGTGGTTTAGGATTAAATTTGGAATTTGAAAAGCAGCAAAGTCCTGGTGATTGCCCTGGAACCTCGTGTTGGCTCCTTTTGGACAACTCCAGGCTTCTGATTCTGCTCGGGAAATCCCTGCCGAGCTCTGAATTCCCTGCTCCCATCACTTCCAGAGGCTCTTCCTGAATTCCTGGATTCCTGAATTTCTGAATTCCTGGATTCCTGAATTCCTGAATTCCTGGATTCCCGGATTCCCGAATTACTGAATTCCTGAATTCCGGGATTCCTGGATTTCTGGATTCCTGGATTCCTGAATTCCTGGATTCCGGGATTCCTGAATTCCTGGATTCCGGGATTCCTGGATTCCTGGATTTCTGGATTCCTGAATTCCTGGATTCCTGGATTTCTGGATTCCTGAATTCCTGGATTCCTTAATTCCTGGATTCCTGAATTCCTGAATTCCTGGATTCCTTAATTCCTGGATTCCTGGATTTCTGGATTCCTGAATTCCTGAATTCCTGGATTCCGGGATTCCTGAATTCCTGGATTCCTGGATTCCTGGATTCCTGGATTCCTGAATTCCGGGATTCCTGAATTCCTGAATTTCTGAATTCCTGGATTCCTGGATTCCTGAATTCCTGGATTCCTGAATTTCTGAATTCCTGGATTCCTGCCTTAGGGAGGGACCCCCAGTTCCAAACCCCTCCTTGCTCAGGGGATCGCTCAGGTGTTTAACGCTGAGAGCCCTTGCCAGGCTCATCGAGGAGCTGGGATTTCATTATTGCCTCCTCTTCATCCTCTTCATCCTCTTCATCCTCTTCATCCTCTTCATCCTCTTCATCCTCTTCATCCTCTTCCTCCTCCTGGAATTCGGGACGTGAGTGTGGAAAACGACCCCGACCTCAGCTGGATTTCACCTGCTCCAGGCAAATGAGAACCAGCCCTTAAAATAAAATGGCAAATAAATCTGCAAATACAACTGCAAATAAATCTGCAAATACAACTGCAAATAAATCTGCAAATAAAACTGCAAATAGATCTGCAAATAAAACTGCAAATAGATCTGCAAATAGATCTGCAAATAAAACTGCAAATAAAACTGCAAATAGATCTGCAAATAAAACTGCAAATAAATCTGCAAATACAACTGCAAATAAATCTGCAAATAAAACTGAAAATAAATCTGCAAATACAACTGCAAATAAATCTGCAAATAAAACTGCAAATAAATCTGCAAATAAAACTGCAAATAGATCTGCAAATAAAACTGCAAATAAATCTGCAAATAAAACTGCCCCGAGCCCGGTGCCCGGGACACCTTCAGGCTCGGAATGAATTAAATAAACTCGCGTTTTCCGGGCAATAAACGCTGCTTTCCTCACAGTGCTCCGCAAAATTCGTTAGCGAGCCTTAATTAGAGCCATTTTACTGGGAGCCTGGAAATAACTCTAGGCTTTTGGAAGCTCCCAGAGGTTTTGTTCATTTTAAATAAAGTGTCCAGATTGTCTTGAACTCCATTATTTTAACTCCTGCTTCATCAAACTTTGATTTCAAATGTTTCCTATTTATTGTGCCTATTGTTTCTTGATATAATTTCTTGGAATATAACCCCTAATCACACTTCACTTGATTTTTAAAAAATATTCTTGTTTTAAATTTAATTTCATCTTTCACAGCTTTTATTTTCCCCCTCCATTCTGCACCACTGCCAATCGATCTTGGCTTTTATTCCAGTTCTTCTTTGCAAAACTCAGGGAATTTTTATGTTTAATATGTATTTTAAAGGAACTGTTGGGGCTCAGGGGTGATGCTGGGGTGACAGCAGGGCTGGACCATCCTGAAGGGCTCTTCCCACCCCAGGGAATTTGTGATAATTATGGATGTGGGGAATAAAACCCGGAATATTTCAAAGCAGCAATGTAAATATTCGAGTTGCTGATGTAGAAGAATGTGACATGTGCAGTCAAGAGGTACAAGGAGAATTTGTCTTATTCATAATGACCATTTTATTTTATTTTCATGCAGGTTATGCCACAATCCTTTCCTTTTCCCTTCTCCTTTTCTTTTGCTTTTTTCTTTTTTAATTTTCTTTTTCTTTCTTTGTCTTTTCTTTCTTTCTTTCTTTCTTTCTTTCTTTCTTTCTTTCTTTCTTTCTTTCTTTCTTTCTTTCTTTCTTTCTTTCTTTCTTTCTTTCTTTCTTTCTTTCTTTCTTTCTTTCTTTCTTTCTTTCTTTCTTTCTTTCTTTCTTTCTTTCTTCTCTTTTTGTTTCTCCTTCTTCTCTTTTTTCTTTTTCTTTTTCTTTTTCTTTTTTTCCTTTTCTTTTTTTTTCCTCTTCCTTTTTCTCCTTTCCTTTTCCTTTTCCTTTTCCTTTTCCTTTTCCTTTTCCTTTTCCTTTTCCTTTTCCTTTTCCTTTTCCTTTTCCTTTTCCTTTCCCTTTCCCTTTCCCTTTCCCTTTTCCTTCCCTTTCAATGATTTTTCCTTTTCCCAGGATTAGGACCTGCCCTTGCCCTTTCTCCCAGCAGCTCTGGCAGAGGTGTTACTGAAACGTTCTCACATTTATTTGGTTGTTCCCTCAGCAGCTCTGCCTGACAAACCCGTTTGTGCCCCAGCACCCGTGACCGAGCCCGGCTGTAAATCAGTAACCGGGGCTGGTACTGATTGCTCTGGAAGAAATAAAAGAATAAAAATAAAAACAAGCTCCAAGGAAGCTCTTAGCTCTCCTGTTATTTCTCCTCCCCACCTCATTCCGGAGCCGAATTTTATTTTATATTTTATTTTATTCCAGCCAGCTCCATTTCCCTTGTGAAACGTGGCTTTTTTGAGGCAGATTACTGCCATAAACTGTGAAGTCCACTGTGCTGCTTTTGTTTCATGGTGGTTTATTTCCATCTTTCAAAAGGAATTCTCAATTTATAACCAATATTTTATTTTTTATTTTATTAGTTTATTATTATATAATAAAAGAATACATAATTACTAAATATAAATATAAATATAAATATAAATATAAATATAAATATAAATATAAATATAAATATAAATATAATATATAATATATGAGATATGATATATAATATATAATATATAATATATAATATATAATATATAATATATAATATATAATATATAATATATAATATTATTATTATTATTACTACTACTACTACTACTACTATTATATTTTCAATATTCTATTTTTTTTCATTTCAGCCAGCTACATTTCCCTTGTGAAACGTGGCTTTTTTGAGGCGGATGCCTGCCATAAAACAACACCACTGTGCTGGTTTTGTTAAACAGCATTTCATTTTAATCTTTCATTAGAAAGATGGAAATAAAATGCTGTTTAAGAAAAAATAGTTAAATCAGGTATTAAATTAAATTAAATTTAATTTTAATTTTTATTATTGCAGTTGGGGTTGGGGCTGGGATTGTGCCCCTCAGGTGATTTCCCAGCTGCAGAGCTGCCCCAGCCAGGGAGGAGCTGGAGCTGCTGCAGAGCCCAGAGGAGGCTCCAGGATGGGCAGAGGGATGGAGCAGCTCTGCTGGCAGGAAAGGCTGGCACAGCTGGCATTGCTCACCTGCACAGGAGAAGCTTTGGGCTGAGCTCAGGGTGGCCTTGCAGGGCCTGGAGGAGCCCCAGGAAAGCTGGAGAGAGACAATTGCCAGGGGATGCTGGGACAGCACACAGGGAATGGCTCCACACTGAAAAATTCCAGGTTTAGATCAGAGATTAGGAACAATTTCCTGCCTGGCAGGGTGGGCAGGCCCTGGCACAGGGTGCCCCTGCATCCCTGGCAGTGCCCAAGGCCAGGTTGGAGCAGCCTGGGACAGAGGACGATGTCCCTGCCATGGATGGGATGAATTTTTAGGTCCCTCCCAACCCAAACCATTCCACGATCTGTGATCCTGCCCTGCCCTGGAACAGCTCCTGCTTTTGCCAAGGGCACTTTGACCTTTCCAGGCCGTGGCTCCCTCACAGGCCGGCCCTGCTTGCTGCATCCCTCCTGCCAGCCTGGCATATTGCACTAAAAATCCTCTTCAGCAAAGTCTCCCTTTTACTTTCTGAGGTAAATTACCACTTTTTGAGGTGCTTTTCCTGTGCCAAGCAGCCCCTCTGGGCTGATTTCTCCCACACAGGTTGTTCCCCCCAAGATTGTCCCACGCCCACAGGCCTGAGCGTCCCCAGCACAATCCAGACACTCAAAGGGAGTTTATAAAGTCCCCCAAATCCCAACCCTTTAATTTAACCTCACTCTGAGCAAAGCGGGTGCCCTCCAAAAGAAAACAGACCTAAAGGAAATCCCCAGCCTCGTTTAGCAGTTTATTCTGATGTTAAATGTTAAAGTTATGTTTAATTTCTTGCTGAATTCTGTTTAATCACTGGGGCCATTTGTTCTTGCTCTGTGACCAGAACTCTGCTGGTGCTCCAAGCTGAGCTGGAGCCTCTCCTCACTATTCTTTGTGCTCAGCTGAGCACATCCAGCCCTGGAAACATCTCAGGAGTGGCTTTTTCCCCCCTAAAGCTGCTAAAAGGGGCTTCACACCTGGTCCCGACCTCTTCCTAAGGAAAATGTTCATCTTGAAACAACACAGGCTGCAGGGACAGCAATTTCTTGCTGCTGGGTTTTGCTTCTGAATTTGTTGAATTCTGTGGAACAGCAGATTTCAGGTGGAAAATGTTCACCAGATTTTCTAATTTTTTTGTTGTTTTCTTTCTTTTTTTTTTTAAGTTATTTTTGAATAGATCACTATTTTAATATTTGCTGGTGTTTTTATCAACAGCATTCAAGGAATTCACCATTTACATTCACTACTCGCAGCTGCATTAGCTGGAAATATCTCGTGACTTTTTAAAGCAAAATGCGCAAGCTGAAGGTTGAGGTTGGATTTTAGGAAAACGTTCATGGAAAGAGCGGTGAGGTTTGGGATGAGCCGCACAGGGAGCCTTGGGGGCACTGTCCCTGTCCCTGGGAGTGTCCCAGACGTGTCTGGGTGTGGCCCTTGGGGACAACGTTTGGTGCTGCTGGGTGACCTTAAAGGTTTCTTCTCCCCTCGATAGTTCTGTGATGTTCATTCTTTCTCCGTTGAATGATAATCAATATTTTATTCTATTTTATTTTATTTTATAATTTAATTTCATATTTAATTTCCTTTTATTTTATTATATTTTATTTAATTTCTTTTTTCTATTTCATTTCATTTCATTCTATTTTAATATTATATTTTAGTTTATTCATTTTTTAAAAATTTCATTTTATTTCATTATGTATATTATATTACATTACATTATATTATATTATGTTATATTATATTATATTATATTATATTATATTATATTATATTATATTATATTATATTATATTATATTATATTATATTATATTATATTATATTATATTATATTATATTATATTATATTATAATATATTATATTATGTTATATTATATTATATTCTTTCATTTCATTTTATTTTATATTTTATTTTTATATTATTTCCTTTTATTCTATTCTATTATATTTGATTTAATTTCATTTTATTCTATTTTATTTATTATTTTATTTAATTCTATTTAATTCCATTTTGGTTTCTTTATTTTAACTTTATTTCATTTTATTTGTATTTGACATTATATTTTATTATATTTTGTTTAATTTAATTTCATGTTATATTTGATTTTATATTTTATTTACTTTTATTTTATTCTATTTAATTTCATTCTATTTTACTTTATTTCATTTTATAATTTAATTTCATATTTAATTTCCTTTTATTTTATTCTATTTTATTTAATTTCTTTTTTCTATTTCATTTCATTTCATTCTATTTTAATATTATATTTTAGTTTATTCATTTTTTAAAAATTTCATTTTATTTCATTATGTATATTATATTACGTTACATTATATTATATTATGTTATATTATATTATATTATAATATATTATATTATGTTATGTTATATTATATTATATTATCTTTCATTTCATTTTATTTTATATTTTATTTTTATATTATTTCCTTTCATTCTATTCTATTATATTTGATTTAATTTCATTTTATTCTATTTTATTTATTATTTTATTTAATTCTATTTAATTCCATTTTGGTTTCTTTATTTTAACTTTATTTCATTATATTTTTATTTGACATTATATTTTATTATATTTTGTTTAATTTAATTTCATGTTATATTTGATTTTATATTTTATTTACTTTTATTTTATTCTATTTAATTTCATTCTATTTTACTTTATTTCATTTTATAATTTAATTTCATATTTAATTTCCTTTTATTTTATTCTATTTTATTTAATTTCTTTTTTCTATTTCATTTCATTTCATTCTATTTTAATATTATATTTTAGTTTATTCATTTTTTTTAAATTTCATTTTATTTCATTATGTATATTATATTACGTTACATTATATTATGTTATATTATATTATATTATATTATATTATATTATATTATATTATATTATATTTTATTATGTTATATTATGTTATATTATATTATCTTTCATTTAATTTTATTTTATATTTTATTTTTATATTATTTCCTTTTATTCTATTCTATTCTATTTGATTTCATTTCATTTTATTCTATTTTATTTAATATTTTATTTAATTCTATTTAATTCCATTTTGGTTTCTTTATTTTAACTTTATTTCATTATATTTTTATTTGAAACTATATTTTATTATATTTTGTTTAATTTAATTTCATATTATATTTGATTTTATATTTTATTTCCTTTTATTTTATTCTATTTTATTTAATTTCTTTTTTCTATTTCATTTCATTCTATTTTATTTAATATTATATTTTCCTTTATTCATTTTTTAAAATTTCATTTTATTTCATTATGTATATTATATTACGTTACATTATATTATATTACGTTACATTATATGATATGATATGATATTATATTATATTATCTTTCATTTCATTTCATTTGATATATTATATATTTTATATTTTATTTTTATTTTATTTCCTTTTATTCTATTCTATTCTATTTGATTTCATTTCATTTTATTCTATTTTATTTAATATTTTATTTAATTCTATTTAATTCCATTTTGGTTTCTTTATTTTAACTTTATTTCATTATATTTTTATTTGAAATTATATTTTATTATATTTTGTTTAATTTAATTTCATATTATATTTGATTTTATATTTTATTCTATTTTATTTAATTTCTTTTTTCTATTTCATTTCATTCTATTTTATTTAATATTATATTTTCCTTTATTCATTTTTTAAAATTTCATTTTATTTCATTATGTATATTATATTACGTTACATTATATTATATTACGTTACATTATATGATATGATATGATATTATATTATATTATCTTTCATTTCATTTCATTTGATATATTTTATATTTTATATTTTATTTTTATTTTATTTCCTTTTATTCTATTCTATTCTATTCTATTTG
Organism: Ammospiza nelsoni; assembly: GCF_027579445.1. NCBI lineage: Eukaryota > Metazoa > Chordata > Aves > Passeriformes > Passerellidae > Ammospiza > Ammospiza nelsoni. The sequence goes on from NC_080634.1 coordinate 119,225,018, forward strand.
ATTTCATTTCATTTTATTCTATTTTATTTAATATTTTATTTAATTCTATTTAATTCCATTTTGGTTTCTTTATTTTAACTTTATTTCATTATATTTTTATTTGATATTATATTTTATTATAATTTGTTTAATTTAATTTCATATTATATTTGATTTTATATTTTATTTACTTTTATTTTATTCTATTTAATTTCATTCCATTTTACTTTATTTCATTTTATATTTTACATTTTACGTTTTCTATTTTCTATTTTACATTTTCCATTTTCCATTTTATATTTTACATTTTATATTTTATATTTTACATTTTATATTTTACATTTTATATTTTACATTTTATATTTTACATTTTATATTTTACATTTTATATTTTATATTTTATATTTTATATTTTATATTTTATTCTATTGATTTTATTCTATTGATTTTAATTTTTATTTTAATTTTTTTATTTCATATTTTATTTGATTTTTCATTTTTAAATTTCATTTTATATTTCATTTTTACATTTTATTTTCTATTTCATTTTTGAATTTTATTTTATTTTTCATTTTATTTGATTCTATTTTCTATTCTATTTAATTTTATTTTATTCTATTTAATTTTCTCTCGTTCCATTCTGTTTCATTGCATTGCAGGCAGCCGCAGGCGGATTTTTGGGGGCAGCCGCCAGCAGAGAAATTCCCTCGGGACGGCACTGCCGGGGCTCCACGGCCGCCAGATGGAGGTGTCCGTGCCGGGAACCCTCCCGGCCCCTTTCCCGCGGGAAACCACCGGCGTTAATCACTAGCGTTAATTATTAGCGTTAATCACGTGAGAAATGCACGTATTTTCTGATTGGCTTTTCGCAGATATTCAAATGAATGTGTTATGTGTTGTGTTAGAAGGTAATGCTGCATTCATTCTCTTAATAGTGTGTTAAATATAGTTTTAGGTTATAACAAAACGTTAAAATACAAACCGTGCTATGTAAGATACTTTTTTTAAAATAAAGGACTGGCAGTGAGACAGCAGCCACAGGACACCTGAATCTTTCCGAGAAAGAGAATTCATTGCTCCATTATCAGAAGAAATGAATTTCTTCCCGCCCGAAGGCGCTGTCAGGATCCAGAGGAAGGAGCTGACCCTGCCCAGGCAGAATCCTGTGTTTGAATGGAATTTATGCACCATGGATGAGCTGTATGAATATGCAACAGGTTATTGTTGTTAAGGGTTAATCCTCTGTTAACGTGGGGCCTTTTTCGGGCTTGTGCTGCCCAGAAAAAGGTACCCAGACATCCATAACTCTTTGTATTTATTGTCTCATATCGTCCTAATTCAATTTGTCCAAATTGTTATTACTCTAATTGTGTTACTATTTTTATAACCACTTTATTACTATTAAACTTTAACAATTTTAAAAACAAGTGATTGGCGTTTTTCACAATCATTAGCGTTAATCACCCTCACTTACACTCAAACCGGCCCCAAACATTGCAGGAAATTCCTTTCTTTGGCCCCAAACATTGCAGGAAATTCCTTTCTTTGGCCCCAAACATTGCAGGAAATTCCTTTTTTCTTCCTCTCTCGCCACCTCTTCCAGCCAAAAGCACCATCGCGTTCCCTTTCTAGGAAAAAGAAAAGATGGAAATTAAATCTCACATGAGGGAGATTCAGCTTGGTATATTTATTTTTTCTCACGTCTGTGGTTGAATTAATGCTGAAAGCTTTGAAGCTCTTAGGGCAGAGAGGTCCTTTGGTCCTGGAGCCCTGCAGGGCAAGATCTCAGTTCCAATTAATTACATAAAATACAATTAATGACATAAAATGCAATTAGTGGCATCTTTTCCCCTTCAGATGTGCCACCTGAAGTGGTTATTGTGAATATTTCCCGGGGGTTTTCCTGCCAGGCTGCAGGGACGGGGATTTCTTGCTGCCAGGTTTTACTTCTGGGTTTTCTGAGTTCTGTGGAACAGCAGATCTCAGGTGGGAATTCCTCAGGTGGGATTTCTCCAGGGGGCTGCAGAGAATCCAGAGATGCTCCTCAGAGGGGAAAGTGTCACCAGCCCTGTCGTGCAACACCTCTGGAAAATAAAAATGTTAAAATTGGCTTTATTTTGGCTGGATTTAGCATTAAACACCTGGCCTTGCTCAGAGAAGTTATTTTCTTTCAAGAGACCATTTGTCTGCATCTGAGAGGACAAAGATTTTATGGCAATTAGCACAAATGAGCACAATCATCTTTTATTTAGCTTATCCCTCAGAAAAATACTTAAATTACTCCAAATCTGTCAGAGAGGCTGAAGAAATTTGGTGTGGGATGTTTGGAGATGCACAAATGTCACAATAACTTGAGAAAAAGTTACTGCATAAAGTAACTTCATAAAGTGTCTTCATAAACAATAACTTCATAAAAAACTTCATAAACAATAACTTCATAAAAATAACTTCTTGAAAATAACTTAATAAAAAACTTCATAAAAAACGGTAACTTAATAAAAAGCAATAACTTCATAAAACTCTGTGACCTTTGAAGCTTGGGCCTTCTCCTGGAAGGTGGTGCTAAGTATATATAAAAATAAACGGAAGGGTAATATTATAGAAGATATTTTATATAGATACAGGCACATTATATTAAAAATATAATAAAAATATTTGTCCAGGTCTCTTAGGTCAGACTAACCAGCCAAGCCCACCAAGGCTAGGTCAGCTGGTGCCTAAGGCAGATAAGTGAATTATAACACACAGTGGCAATTTTCAGCTGACTTGTAAGTCTTTGAGTGAGGAATTTTTATATTCATGTGGCATTTTTATATAAATATTTAATATTTATCTTATAGACCATCCAACCTGGCCTTGAACACTTCCAGGCATGGGACATGGAGCTCATGTCTTTCTCTCTCTAGCAATAATAAAGTATTATATATAGAAACTTATATATATCTATATACATACAGTATATTATTATATACAGCAAATTTTATAGGTATTATATACACTATGTTATTTATATTCCCACATACACAGAGTATATCGTTACATAAAGCACCTTTTTATGTATTATATACTGTGTATTAGCATAGACATACAGCATAGTATACACAGCATATTTTTTAATATTATATTACACATAATATAGCAAAATGTTATAAAGACAGTACATACACTATAGGATATATATATATATGTATATTATATGGTAAATTATATGGTAAATTAGATATGGTATAATATTGTATGGTATTATAATATATATGGTAGTATAATTATAATATATATGGTATATTATATTAATATATGGTATTATAACAATATATGGTATATTATGTGGTAAATAATAAGGTATACGGTAAATAATATGGTATGTGATAAATTTTCAGCTAGAATATATTATATATAGTAGGCACGTGTATTACATACACAATGTATACAAAATACACAGTACAGACGGTAAATATAGTATCTTTTATACATATATATTTTATTTTGCGGGTGGGAGCCCAGCCGCTCCCTCACGGCCCTGCCCTCGCCCAACATGGCGGACGTGGCCTCACGCCCCACCTGTTGCCGCAGCGGCGGCGGCTTCCGATTGGCTGACACGGCCCAGGGTGGGCGCGGCGGCGGCTTCTCATTGGCTGCTGCAGGGCGGGGGCGAAGGAAACAAGATGGCGGGCGGGGGGTGGGAGAAGCCGCCTTCGCGACGTCGCTGCTGCCGCCTCCGTTCGCCTCCGGCCATGGAGGAGCCGCCGCTCCAGCAGCCGCCGCCGCCCGGGGAAGACGAGGAGGAAGGGGAGGAGGAGGAGGAAGAGGAGGCGGACGCGGAGTGGAGCTTCGTTGACCGCGAGATGGAGGCGGTGGCGCTCCGCGATCTGCCCACCGCCACCATCGCCTGCAACCTGGACCCGCGCGTCTTCCAGGACGGCCCGTGCCGGGTGAGGCGGGCCGGGAGCCGGGAGGGGGCGCGGGCTGCGGGGCTGGGGCTGCCGCGGGTCTCTGTAGGAGAGAAACCTCCGGGGAGCGGGGAATGAGGGGCGAGGCTGTGGCTGCGTGTCCCGCCCGTCCCCTCGGTGCCGAGCCGGGCTGAGCTGAGCCCGCTCCGAGGGTGGAGCCAGGAGGGGCCGGGCTCGGCTCCGGGAGCGGAGGAAACGGGCTCGGGCTGGGCCAGGGCAGGCTCAGCTGGGACAGCAGCAGCAATTTGCCCATGGAAAGGGAGCTCAGGCCTTGGCAGGGGCTGCCCAGGGAGCTCTGCAGTGCCCATCCCTGCAGGTGTGCCCTGGAGGTGGCACTGAGTGCTCTGCGCTGGGCACAAGGTGCCCACGGGGCACAGCTGGCGCTCCGTGGTGCCCAAACCTCGGTGATTCCACGGGACTTTCAACACCAGCAGCTGTTTTACCTTCATTCCTTTGATTCCTTCATCCTTCGGGGTGAAGCTGTGCATGAAACAGAAACGAAATCAAAAATCCCTGCACCCCCTAGGCTGAGCTTTGTGCTTAAGGTTGTGTTTGGTGCGCCCGATGTGGTTTTATTATTGTTTTCTTGCTTTTGCTGTCAAACCCTTTCATACTGGAGGAGGTGCTTAGTTTTTAAACGGATTTGAATTAAACAGAATGGACTTGAGAGATGGGGCAGTGGTGACAAATGAAAGATGGGGCAGTGGTGACAAATGAAAGATGGGGCAGTGGTGACAAATGAATTTGAGTCTCATCATCTCGGCACAAACTGTGTCGTCTTCACCATGCACAGATCCTGCATAAATTACATTTCTAAGGTAAAGAATGGGAGAACTGCCTTGAACTTGAATACATGTCTGTCTCCAGGTGGGAAGAAAGGTCTCAAAGTTTTAGAAATAACACAAAACTCTAAGGCAGGTGGAGGTCCTTGGAAGGTAGGTGCACACAGACTTTTGATGGATGAAAAATCGGTTTAGGTGTGTGGTCACTGGATTTCAGCACTGAAATACATAATTTAGCTTTGTTTGATCAAGTGACAGAGCTGGCAAGAGCTGATAACTCTTGAAAGCTGGAAATAAATGACATTTTTAGGAGCCCACATGGACTGGCCACGTTTTTAATTTATTTTGTTGGCCACGTGTCAGGCAGGTGCAGAGAGGGAAAGTGGAACGAGGCCCTGAGGCTGAATCCCAGATTTTGGAGGTGTCAGAGGTGCCCTCAGCATTTGGATGGTATAAGAAAAACAAAGTTTTATTAAAAATGAGGAAAATACTGCAGTGTGCCATGGTTTATCCAGTTTTGCAGAGCTTTTGGTGCTTCTGGTGTCCCAGGAATGCAGGAGTTTTGTCCCTCAGGTGTGTGAGGTGATGTGGTCACACTGAAATGTCACTGAACCACCTGGGAGGGATTCCAAGGTCATTTTAAAAGCTGCACTTGCTTAGGGGGTGAACTTTAAGAAAATCCCTTTGGTTTGGTGCAGAATGTGCCCAGAAAATCCCAACTTGTGCAGCAGAGCTGTGGAATTTGGTGCTGATCAAGGGATCCCCACACTCAGTGTTTGTAAATATTCTGAATTTTGCTGTGTTTGGTTGGTTCCACTCTGTGAACACTCTGCTTTTCCCAGCAGATGGAACACTCCTAAAACACCTTTTCCTTGCAGTTAAATGGGAATTTTTCTCTCCATTGAAATGGGAATTTTTCTCTCCATTGAAATGGGATTTTTTCTCTCCATTTAAATGGGAGTTTTTCTCTCCATTTAAATGGAATTTTTTCTCTGCAGTTAAATGGGAATTTTTCTCTCCATTTAAATGGGAATTTTTCTCTCCATTTAAATGGGAATTTTTCTCTGCAGTTAAATGGGAATTTTTCTCTGCAGTTAAATGGAATTTTTCTCTGCAGTTAAATGGGAATTTTTTCTCTGCAGTTAAATGGGAATTTTTTCTCTGCAGTTAAATGGGAATTTTTCTCTCCATTTAAATGGGAATTTTTCTCTGCAGTTAAATGGAATTTTTCTCTGCAGTTAAATGGGAATTTTTTCTCTGCAGTTAAATGGGAATTTTTTCTCTCCATTTAAATGGAATTTTTTCTCTGCAGTTAAATGGGAATTTTTTCTCTGCAGTTAAATGGGAATTTTTTCTCTCCATTGAAATGGGATTTTTTCTCTGCAGTTAAATGGGAATTTTTTCTCTCCATTGAAATGGGAATTTTTTCTCTCCATTGAAATGGGATTTTTTCTCTCCATTGAAATGGGAATTTTTTCTCTCCATTGAAATGGGAATTTTTTCTCTCCATTGAAATGGGATTTTCCCCCTCAGAGGGCCCCTCAATAATCCTGGATTGCCCTCTTTGAGGAGGTTGATCCAATCAAAGGTGAGACAAGACAGGCGCTGTGACTGTTTCTATTCTGTCCCTCCCAAATCAAGGATTGTACTGCAAGCGCTGCTTGGATTTTCCTCCTCTTCCTCCTTTTCAGTTTTTCAATATTTTTTATTGAGGTGTTGATAATCCCAGTTGAGAAACCAGAAGTTTTAAATGGTTTGTGGGCCGTCTCTTAAACCCTGACCTTCCTGTTCATTTTGTTAAATGACAATTCATTCTTAGAAGAAATAAAAATTCTTCATGCCCAGGTTCTTAATGCCAGCCCCAAAACCTTCCAGAGTAAAAAATTCAATTTACCCAAGCGCTTCCTCTCGAGTTATCCAAATCACAGTCAGGAATTCCTTTAGGTTCTGGATTTTTTCCTTTTATTGAAGTACAGGAAATTACCACAGATAAAACCCTTTCTTCTCATCTTCAACTTGGCAAATTACATTGGAAAAATTGGGATTTTCTGAACCTGATTTCCACTTTGGATCTGTAACTTCAGTGTTGGCTGTGTGCTTGAGGAATTGGAATTCTTGAATTTCATTTTTAAAACTGTTCCTGTGTACTCATTTATTTAAGAAAATGTATCAGTAAATAATTTCCAATTGGGTTTTTGTGGTTTTCCATCCTTTTCATGTGATATTCCATTTTTAGGAGCTGTTTTTTTTGAGGAATTTGTGCTCTCAGATCCAAGCAGGTGAAACATTTCCCTGGCTCATCCCCAGGGATGTGTCAAATTTTAATGTCGTTTAAATAAGTTTTAATATATAATAATATATATCAAACAAGGGAAAAGTTTTAAAGCAAAAACTAATCCTTCTTTATAAGTAATATTGTGTAATTAAATTAAAATTCCACATTACAAACCACAAGTAGTTAGTAATCAAGTTAAAAGTGAAAATAATTTAAATATCATTTCTTAATTAAACAATTTATCCTGAAAACCCTTATAAAAATACAACTTCATTTTTAATTTTTGGAAATAAAATACTATAACATTCAGAGTTTGGGAAACTGTAATATAAATAAAAACTAATAAATAAAAAATCCCATCCCACACATTTAATCCCAACCTTAACCAAAAAACCCCAAATCCAGTTTCCATTTCCCCTTAAAGTGTAATTTCTTAATTAAACAATTTATCCTTAAAACCCTTATAAAAAAAACCAAATTGCATTTGTAATTAATGAAAATAAAATACTATAAAACTCACAGTTTTAAATATAAATTAAGATTATAATGTAATAACTGTGATATAAATAAAAACTAATAAATAAAAAAATCCCATCTCACACATTGAATCCCAACCTTAACCAAAACCCCAAAACCATTTTCCATTTCCCCTTAAAAGTGTCATTTCTTAATTAAACAATTTATCCTTAAAATCCTTATAAAAATACAGCTCCATTTTTAATTAATGAAAATAAAATTCTATAAAACTCACAGTTTAAATAGAAATAATTACAATATAATAACTGTGATCTAAATAAAAGCCAATAAATAAAAAATCCCATCTCACACATTTAATCCCAGCCTTAACAAAAAACCCAAAGCCATTTTCCATTTCCCCTGCAAGCATCATTTCTTAATGAAACAATTTCTCCTTAAATCTTTATAAAAATACAACTCCATTACAATTAATGAAAATAAAATGCTGTCAAACTCAGTTTTAAATATAAGTAATATAATAACTGTGATATAAATAAAATATCCCATCTCACATTTAGTCCCAACCTTAACAAAAAAACCCCAAATCCAGTTTGCATTTCCCCTTAAAGTGGCATTTCTTAATGACACAATTTATCCTTAAAATCTTTATAAAACCCCTGCATTTGTAATTAATGAAAATAAAATACTATAAAACTCAGTTTTAAATATAAATTATAATATAATAACTGTGATATAAATAAAAACCAATAAACACAAAATCCCATCTCACACATTTGATGCCAACCTTAACCAAAAACCCCAAATCCAGTTTCCATTTTCCCTTAGAATCATTTCTTAATGAAACAATTTATCCTTAAAACCCATACAAAAATACAGCTCAATTTTTAATTAATGAAAATAAAATTCTATAGAACTCCCAGTTTTAAATAGAAATAATTATAATAACTGTGATATAAATAAAAACCAATAAACACAAAATCCCATCTCACACATTGAATCCCAACCTTAACCAAACCCCAAATCCAGTTTCCATTTCCCCTTAATATCATTTCTTAATGAAACAATTTCTCCTCAAAACCCTTATAGGAATACAGCTCTAATTTATGAAAATCAAATACTGTAACATTCACAGTTTGGGAAACTGTAATATAAATAAAAACGAATAAATAAAAAATCCCATCCCACACATTGAATGCCAACCCTAACCAAACCCCAAATCCCGTTTGCATTTCCTCTTCAAGCATCATTTCTTAATTAATTTATCCTTAAAATCCTTATGAAAAAACCAACCAAATTGCATTGGTAATTTATGAAAATAAAATACTGTAAAACTCACAGTTTTAAATATAAATAAATTATAATAACTGTGATATAAATAAAAACTAATAAGCATAAAATCCCGTCTCACACATTGAATGCCAACCTAAACAAAACCCAAAACCAGTTTCCATTTCCCCTCAAAGTATCATAATGAAACAATTTATCCTGAAAACCTTTATAAAAATACAGCTCCATTTGTAATTTATGGAAATGAAATACTATAAAACTCACAGTTTGGGAAACTGTAATATAAATAAAAACTAATAAGCATAAAATCCCATCTCACACATTGAATCCCAACCTTAACCAAACCCCAAATCCAGTTTGCATTTCCTCTTCAAGCATCATTTCTTAATTAATTTATCCTTAAAACCCTTATGAAAAAACCAACCAAATTGCAACAAAATACTGTAAAACTCACAGTTTAAATATAAATAAATTATAATATAAAAACTGTGATATAAATAAAAACTAATAAGCATAAAATCCCATCTCACACATTGAATCCCAACCTTAACAAAACAAAACCCAAATCCAGTTTCCATTTCCCCTCAAAGTATAATTTCTTAATGAAACAATTTATCCTGAAAACCTTTATAAAAATACAGCTCCATTTGTAATTTATGGAAATGAAATACTATAAAACTCACAGTTTGGGAAACTGTAATATAAATAAAAACTAATAAATAAAAAGTCCCATCCCACACATTGAATGCCAACCTTAACCAAACCCCAAATCCAGTTTGCATTTCCTCTTCAAGCATCATTTCTTAATTAATTTATCCTTAAAATCCTTATGAAAAAACCAACCAAATTGCATTGGTAATTTATGAAAATAAAATACTGTAAAACTCACAGTTTTAAATATAAATAAATTATAATAACTGTGATATAAATAAAAACTAATAAGCATAAAATCCCGTCTCACACATTGAATGCCAACCTAAACAAAACCCAAAACCAGTTTCCATTTCCCCTCAAAGTATCATAATGAAACAATTTATCCTGAAAACCTTTATAAAAATACAGCTCCATTTGTAATTTATGGAAATGAAATACTATAAAACTCACAGTTTGGGAAACTGTAATATAAATAAAAACTAATAAGCATAAAATCCCATCTCACACATTGAATCCCAACCTTAACCAAACCCCAAATCCAGTTTCCATTTCCCCTTAGAATCATTTCTTAATGAAACAATTTCTCCTCAAAACCCTTATAGGAATACAACTCTAATTTATGAAAATCAAATACTGTAACATTCACAGTTTGGGAAACTGTAATATAAATAAAAACTAATAAATAAAAAATCCCATCCCACACATTGAATGCCAACCCTAACCAAACCCCAAATCCCGTTTGCATTTCCTCTTCAAGCATCATTTCTTAATTAATTTATCCTTAAAACCCTTATGAAAAAACCAACCAAATTGCAATAAAATACTGTAAAACTCACAGTTTAAATATAAATAAATTATAATAACTGTGATATAAATAAAAACTAATAAGCATAAAATCCCATCCCACACATTGAATGCCAACCCTAACCAAACCCCAAATCCCGTTTGCATTTCCTCTTCAAGCATCATTTCTTAATTAATTTATCCTTAAAACCCTTATGAAAAAACCAACCAAATTGCATTGGTAATTTATGAAAATAAAATACTGTAAAACTCACAGTTTTAAATATAAATAAATTATAATAACTGTGATATAAATAAAAACTAATAAGCATAAAATCCCATCTCACACATTGAATCCCAACCTCAACAAAACAAAACCCAAAGCCAGTTTCCATTTCCTCTCAAAGTATCATAATGAAACAATTTATCCTGAAAACCTTTATAAAAATACAGCTCCATTTGTAATTTATGGAAATGAAAGACTATAAAACTCACAGTTTGGGAAACTGTAATATAAATAAAAACTAATAAATAAAAAATCCCATCCCACACATTGAATGCCAACCTTAACCAAACCCCAAATCCAGTTTGCATTTCCTCTTCAAGCATCATTTCTTAATTAATTTATCCTTAAAACCCTTATGAAAAAACCAACCAAATTGCAATAAAATACTGTAAAACTCACAGTTTTAAATATAAATAAATTATAATATAATAACTGTGATATAAATAAAAACTAATAAGCATAAAATCCCATCTCACACATTGAATCCCAACCTTAACAAAACAAAACCCAAAGCCAGTTTCCATTTCCCCTCAAAGTATCATAATGAAACAATTTATCCTGAAAACCTTTATAAAAATACAGCTCCATTTGTAATTTATGGAAATAAAATACTATAAAACTCACAGTTTGGGAAACTGTAATATAAATAAAAACTAATAAATAAAAAGTCCCATCCCACACATTGAATGCCAACCTTAACCAAACCCCAAATCCAGTTTGCATTTCCTCTTCAAGCATCATTTCTTAATTAATTTATCCTTAAAATCCTTATGAAAAAACCAACCAAATTGCATTGGTAATTTATGAAAATAAAATACTGTAAAACTCACAGTTTTAAATATAAATAAATTATAATAACTGTGATATAAATAAAAACTAATAAGCATAAAATCCCGTCTCACACATTGAATGCCAACCTAAACAAAACCCAAAACCAGTTTCCATTTCCCCTCAAAGTATCATAATGAAACAATTTATCCTGAAAACCTTTATAAAAATACAGCTCCATTTGTAATTTATGGAAATGAAATACTATAAAACTCACAGTTTGGGAAACTGTAATATAAATAAAAACTAATAAGCATAAAATCCCATCTCACACATTGAATCCCAACCTTAACCAAACCCCAAATCCAGTTTCCATTTCCCCTTAGAATCATTTCTTAATGAAACAATTTCTCCTCAAAACCCTTATAGGAATACAACTCTAATTTATGAAAATCAAATACTGTAACATTCACAGTTTGGGAAACTGTAATATAAATAAAAACTAATAAATAAAAAATCCCATCCCACTCATTGAATGCCGACCCTAACCAAACCCCAAATCCAGTTTGCATTTCCTCTTCAAGCATCTTTTCTTAATTAATTTATCCTTAAAACCCTTATGAAAAAACCAACCAAATTGCAACAAAATACTGTAAAACTCACAGTTTAAATATAAATAAATTATAATATAAAAACTGTGATATAAATAAAAACTAATAAGCATAAAATCCCATCTCACACATTGAATCCCAACCTTAACAAAACAAAACCCAAATCCAGTTTCCATTTCCCCTCAAAGTATAATTTCTTAATGAAACAATTTATCCTGAAAACCTTTATAAAAATACAGCTCCATTTGTAATTTATGGAAATGAAATACTATAAAACTCACAGTTTGGGAAACTGTAATATAAATAAAAACTAATAAATAAAAAGTCCCATCCCACACATTGAATGCCAACCTTAACCAATCCCCAAATCCCGTTTGCATTTCCTCTTCAAGCATCATTTCTTAATTAATTTATCCTTAAAATCCTTATGAAAAAACCAACCAAATTGCATTGGTAATTTATGAAAATAAAATACTGTAAAACTCACAGTTTTAAATATAAATAAATTATAATAACTGTGATATAAATAAAAACTAATAAGCATAAAATCCCGTCTCACACATTGAATGCCAACCTAAACAAAACCCAAAACCAGTTTCCATTTCCCCTCAAAGTATCATAATGAAACAATTTATCCTGAAAACCTTTATAAAAATACAGCTCCATTTGTAATTTATGGAAATGAAATACTATAAAACTCACAGTTTGGGAAACTGTAATATAAATAAAAACTAATAAGCATAAAATCCCATCTCACACATTGAATCCCAACCTTAACCAAACCCCAAATCCCGTTTGCATTTCCCTTCTCTGAGGGCCGAGAGCGGCACCAATTGTTCCTGTAAAAATTGAATTTCTCTGAAAATCTCTGGCTTTAGGGCTGGCAGAGATTCGGGCTGGGACAATTTTCCCTGAAATTCCATGGAAATGTCGCTGGGGTTTGAGCGCTGCAGTTTCCATCCCAGAGCGTTCAGGGGCGCTGGATGTGGCGCTTGGGGACGTTTTCGGCGTTTAAAAATCAGATTTTGAACCTGTCTCCATATTTCACACCACGTTTTGTCCTATTTCCATGGTGGCTCTGCTGGGAAAGTCGCTTCTGCCTTGAATGGCTGTGTGATAATTACCTTAATCTGCAAATTAATGAACGCAGCAGCAAATTTTCCATAATTAACAACGTAAATTCACAGAGAAACTGAGAGCAGGCAGTTCTGCCGTGGAACAGCTTTTCTCTGGGAAAACTTCCCTGGAAAACTGAAATGTTGAGGAAATATTGAGGAAATACTGAGGAAATATTGAAGAAATATTGAAGAGATATTGAGGAAATATTGAAGAAATAGTAAGGAAATATTAAGCAAATATTGAAGAGATATTGAGGAAATTTTGAAGAAATCTTGAAATCTTGAGGAAATATTGAAGATATATTGAGGAAATATTGAAGAAATATTGAAGAACCATTGAGGAAATATTAAGGAAATATTGAAGAAATATTAAGGAAATATTAAGGAAATTTTGAGGCAATGTTGAGGAAATATTAAGGAAATGTTGAGGAAATGTTGAGGAAATACTTAGGAAATATTGAGGAAATACTGAGGAAATATTGAAGAAATACTGAGGAAATATCAAGCAAATATTGAAGAGATATTGAGGAAATATTGAAGAAATATTGAGGAAATATTGAAGAGATATTGAGGAAATTTTGAAGAAATCTTGAAATCTTGAGGAAATATTGAGGAAATATTGAGGAAATATTGAGGAAATATTGAAGAAATATTGAGGAAATATTAAGGAAATATTGAAGAAATATTAAGGAAATATTAAGGAAATTTTGAGGCAATGTTGAGGAAATATTGAGGAAATACAGAGGAAATATTGAGGAAATACTGAGGAAATATTGAAGAAATATTGAAGAGATATTGAGGAAATATTGAGGAAATAGTAAGGAAATATTAAGCAAATATTGAAGAGATATTGAGGAAATTTTGAAGAAATCTTGAAATCTTGAAGAAATCTTGAGGAAATATTGAAGAAATATTAAGGGAATCTTGAGGAAATATTGAGGAAATATTCAAGAAATATTGAAGAACTATTAAGGAAATATTAAGGAAATATTGAAGAAATATTGAAGAAGTATTGAGGAAATATTAAGGAAATATTGAGGAAATATTAAGGAAATATTAAGGAAATTTTGAGGCAATGTTGAGGAAATATTAAGGAAATGTTGAGGAAATGTTGAGGAAATACTGAGGAAATCTTGAGGAAATATTGAAGATATATTGAGGAATTATTGAAGAAATATTGAAGAAATATTAAGGGAATGTTGAGGAAATATTGAGGAAATATTGAAGAAATATTGAAGAAGTATTGAAGAACTATTGAGGAAATATTAAGGAAATATTGAAGAAATATTAAGGAAATATTAAGGAAATTTTGAGGCAATGTTGAGGAAATATTAAGGAAATATTGAGGAAATATTGAAGAAATTGAAGAAATATTGAAGATATATTGAGGAAATATTAAGGGAATCTTGAGGAAATATTAAAGAGATATTGAGGAAATAATGAAGAAATATTGAGGAAATATTGAAGAAATATTGAGGAAATATTGAGGAAATATTGAAGAAATATTAAGGAAATATTAAAGAAATATTAAGGAAATATTAAGGAAATTTTGAGGCAATGTTGAGGAAATATTGAAGAAATTGAAGATATATTGAGGAAATATTGAAGAAATATTAAGGAAATATTAAGGGAATCTTGAGGATATATTGAAATATTGAGGAAATATTGAAAAAATATTAAGGAAATATTGAGGAAATATTAAGGAAATATTGAAGAAATATTAAGGAAATATTAAGGAAATTTTGAGGCAATGTTGAGGAAATATTAAGGAAATATTGAGGAAATACTGAGGAAATATTGAAGAAATATTGAAGAGATATTGAAGAGATATTGAGGAAATTTTGAAGAAGTCTTGAAATCTTGAAATCTTGAGGAAATATTGAAGAAATATTAAGGGAATCTTGAGGAAATATTGAGGAAATATTGAAGAAATATTGAAGAACTATTAAGGAAATATTAAGGAAACATTGAAGAACTATTAAGGAAATATTAAGGAAATATTGAAGAAATATTAAGGAAATATTAAGGAAATTTTGAGGCAATGTTTAGGAAATATTAAGGAAATGTTGAAGAAATGTTGAGGAAATATTGAGGAAATACTGAGGAAATATTGAAGAGATATTGAGGAAATTTTGAAGAAATCTTGAGGAAATATTGAAGATATATTGAGGAAATATTGAAGAAATATTAAGGGAATCTTGAGGAAATATTGAAGAAGTATTGAGGAAATATTAAGGAAATGTTGAGGCAATGTTGAGGAAATATTAAGGAAATGTTGAGGAAATACTGAGGAAATCTTGAGGAAATATTGAAGATATATTGAGGAATTATTGAAGAAATATTGAAGAAATATTAAGGGAATCTTGAGGAAATATTGAAGAAATATTGAAGAAATATTGAAGAACTATTGAGGAAATATTAAGGAAATATTGAAGGAATATTAAGGAAATTTTGAGGCAATGTTGAGGAAATATTGAGGAAATATTGAGGAAATATTGTGGAAATACTGAGGAAATATTGAGGAAATACTGACGAAATATTGAGGAAATATTGAAGAGATATTGAGGAAATATTGAAGAAATATTGAAGATATATTGAGGAAATATTGAAGAAATATTAAGGGAATCTTGAGGAAATATTGAAGAAATATTGAGGAAATATTAAGGAAATATTGAGGAAATGTTAAGGAAATATTGAAGAAATTGAAGAAATATTGAAGATACATTGAGGAAATATTGAAAAAATATTGAAGAAATATTAAGGAAATATTGAGGAAATATTAAGGAAATATGAAGGAAATTTTGAGGCAATGTTGAGGAAATATTGAGGAAATATTGAAGAGATATTGAAGTAATATTAAGCAAATATTAAGGAAACATTGAAGAGATATTGAAGAGATATTGAGGAAATATTGAGGAAATACTGAAGAATCTGAATTTCCTGCTAATCTCTTCCTGCCTTGGAATCCCTTTACCTCACCTTTTTGAAGCTCCTTAGATTAAAACCAAAACAGTTTAAAAGCTGATTGCTATAAAAATAAAAAAGTGGTTTTACATTTAGAGATTTTTTCACCACAGCCCTGATTTTGGCCAAGTTTCCCTCATGGGAATATAAAATGAATTATTGGCACCTGCATCTGTTTTGAGGGTTTTCATTCTTTCTCTGCCAAAAAAAAAAAAAAAAAAAAAAAATCAATCTCAATTTTTGTGGCTGTTTCTAGATTTGAATGCTTCTGGTTTCCAGAAAAACAAAAAAAAAATCTCAATTTTTGTGGCTGTTTCTACATTTGAATGCTTCTGGTTTCCAAAGAAAATCAATCTCAATTTTTGTGGCTGTTTCTAGATTTGAATTCTTCTGGTTTCCAAAGAAAATAAATCTCAATTTTTGTGGCTGTTTCTACATTTGAATGCTTCTGGTTTCCAAAAAAAAAAAATCTCAATTTTTGTGGCTGTTTCTAGATTTAATGCTTCTGGTTTCCAAAGAAAATAAATCTCAATTTTTTGTGGCTGTTTCTACATTTGAATGCTTCTGGTTTCCAAAAAACCAAAAAAATCTCAATTTTTGTGGCTGTTTCTAGATTTGAGTGCTTCTGGTTTCCCAGTAAATCTCAGGGTTCAGAGGGTGCTTTCAGTCCCCTCTCAATAATCTGGATTTGCTTTGAACCCTAAAACCACTCCGGAAAAATGAGAATTCTTCCACTGTGAGGTTTTCAATGGAACTTGTGCGAGTGATTTGAGGTTTGTGCCACACCGGGACCTTCTGTCTCCAAAATAATCATTTCTGTGTCACCGTTACTGCTGCGTCAAAAATCCACTCCTTGGAGTCCTCAGAAAATTTTTGGGATTTTTTTTTTGGATATTTGGGAATATTTTGCCAATTTTTAGGTCCAAAAATCAGAATTTCATTCAAATTTTTCCCACAGGAATTTCTCCCCTTTCCTGGGTTTTTTTGGTCCTTTTAACCCCGATTTTTTTTTGGTCAATTTTTTGTCGATTTTTTGCTGATCAGTACTTCAAACAAACTTTTATAGGTAAAGATAAAAATGGAAATAGATAAGATTTATATATTTATTTAAATATTTGAATAACTCTTGCTGCACAAGGTGGTTGTTGGGTGCCTCAAAAATACCAAAAATAGAATAAAATACCTGAACCTGGAAAAGCAGTGTTGGAAAATTGCCATGGATGGGTTTGAGGTTGGAGATATTAACAAAATATTGGAGATTTCAATATTGGAGATAAACATATTGTTGGAAATATTAAAAAAAAAAAGATTTCCCTGCTATCCAGAGCTCAGAGTGTGGAGGGAAGATCCCAGAATTCACAATTTCATTTTCCTGGAAAACCAAAGGGAAATTGAGGAAAATGTTGCTGAAATCCTTAGGAAGGCTGAGCTGGAGCAGGGATTTATTATTAAAAAAAAATATTATTTATAATATATAAATCATGTTTATAAATGGCATAAACATTTATAAATAATATTATTTATATATTATTATTTAGTAATTTATTTATTTATTTATTTAAAATAATATTATTTATTATTTAGTCTTATTATTTATTTAAATAATAAAGACTAAATAATAATTTAGTGATAAATTATTATGACACCACATAACAGATTATATATTATTATGTTATAATACTATAAGAAATTAATAATTTAATGATAAATTTTGATAGTTTATTAAAATAAAATGTAATAAATCTTTTAATAAATATTTTTTAAAGCCTCCATGGATGCACCTTGGGCAGCACCAGAGCCCAGCCAGGGCTGCACCCAGGATGAACCAAAATGGTCCAAAATAAACCCAGGATGAACCAAAATCTTCCAAAATGCACATCTGGGCATTTTTTATTTACTATTATCAGCAGTCACTTTTATTTTTTATTTGTTATTATCAGCAGTCACATTTTAATTTATTTTTATTTATTATTTTCAGCAGTCACATTTTATTTTTTATTTATTATTATCAGCCGTCACATTTTAATTTATTTTTATTTATTATTATCAGCAGTCACTTTTTGATTTATTTTTCTATTTATTATGTTCAGCAGTCACTTTTTAATTTATTTTTTATTTATTATTATCAGCAGTCACTGAGCTGTCCCATGCAGAGCAGGATTAAATGATAAAGTCATTTTAGCCCCAAAAGTTTAATTCTGTGTCAGGTTATTGCTGCAGCAGTTCATTCAGTGGTTTATTCAGGTTTTAATTTATAAATAATATTGATTATTAATAAGTAATATTTCTTGGTGTTTTAACTGAAGGTGAGGAGAACTGAAGATGAAGGAAATAATTAAAAAACAATGAAGCAATTTCATATATTGAATTGTGACAGTACTTTTAATGCTTCTGGGGTTATTTTCTGCTTCTATAGCTTTTTAAAATGTTGTTTATTTTTCAATGTTTAATCAGAAATTGCAGTGGAGTCCGGGGTTGTTCCTGTGTGAAAACAGAAAATCCTGGGAGGGTCCCCAGGGATGCTGCAGGGACCTGCCTTTGGTGCATTCTGGGCTTTATTTGTGTTTGTTATTTATTTCTTTATTTATTCAGCATTTCTCAGGGGCCACCTGGGGAAGTTTTCATTGCTGCGGAGGTGCAGCTGAGCCCAGAGCCCTCAGGCCATCAGTGAATAATTCTCAGTGGCAGCAGTGGCAGCAGTGTGCAGGCACAGCAGGGCTGAATCCTGGGCCAGGTTATTGCTGTGCATGTTCGGCTTTAACAGGCACTGTTGGTCCATTTATAAATAATATTGATTATTGATAAATAACGTTACTCTGTGTCGTAACAGAAGGTGAGGAGAACCAAAAATGAGGGAAATAATTAAAAAACCATGAAGCAAATACATATATTGAATTGTGAGATATATTTCATTGAGTTTTTAATGGGGTTTTTTGGGGTTTTTAGTTCTTTAATGTTTAATCAGAAATTGCAGTGAAGTCTGGGGGTGTTCCTGGGTGGAAACAGAAAATCCTGGCTTGGCTTGGAGGGGACCCCAAGGATGCTCCAGGGACCTGCTGGGCTTTGGTTAATTAATTCTGGGCTTTGCTTAATTAATTAATACTGGGGTTTGGGTAATTCTGGGGTTTGGTTAATTCTGGGGTTTGGGTAATTAATTCTGGGGTTTGGGTAAATCTGGGGTTTGGTTAATTAATTCTGGGGTTTGGTTAATTCTGGGGTTTGGTTAATTAATTCTGGGGTTTGGGTAATTCTGGTATTTGGGTAATTCTGGGGTTTGGGTAATTCTGGGCTTTGGTTAATTAATTAATTCTGGGCTTTGGGTAGTTCTGGGCTTTATTTGTCATTTACTGATTTCTGAAGCCCTTTCTCAGTGGCCATTCGGGGATCTTTTCATTGGGGTTTTATCTCTTGTTCACCGGGTGCTTTTTTCCCTCATCAAACACAGAAATATTCTGGCAGTGATTGAAGTATGGGCTGTGTTCATTGACACTGAACGTGGGGCAGAGCTCTAAAATACATTGAATTTTTTTTGTGGCTGTGATGCATAATTAAAGGATGGAAGTCACTGCCCTAAAATGTTTGGGGGTGCTAATACTAAAAATGAGGTGGTGAATGGGGTCTGTGGGCTTTCATTGTCCCATTTCTCCCACTGTGGAAAAAAAAAATAAGATGAAATAAGAATTAAAGTGTCCATTACAATGGAAATAGAAAACCAGAACTGAAATTTCCATTATTGTATTTCCAGTATTATGGACATAAGAAATAAGAATGAAAATGTCCATTGCTGTGGAAGTAGAAAATAATAATTAAAGTGTTCATTACTGTGGAAAAATAAGATGAAATAAGAATTAAAGTGTCCATTACAATGGAAATAGAAAACCAGAACTGAAGTTTCCGTTATTGTGGAAAAAGAATGTGAAATAAGAACTAAAATTTCCAGTGTTATGGACATAGGAAATAAGAATGAAAATGTCCATTGCTGTGGAAGTAGAAAATAATAATTAAAATGTTCATTACTGTGGAAAAATAAGATGAAATAAGAATTAAAGTGTCCATTGCTATGGACATAGAAAATCAGAATTAAAATGTCCATTGCTGTGGAAAAAGGTGATGAAGTAAGAACTAAAGTCCAATACTATGGAAGTAGGAAATAAGAATTAAAATATCCAGTACTATGGTAGTAGAATATAAGAATTAAAATGCCCATTACTATGGAAATAGAAAATAAGAATTAAAATTTCCGTTACTGCGGAAAAAGAAGATGAAATAAGAATTAAAATTTCCATTACTATGGACATAGGAAATAAGAATTAAAATGTCCATTGCTGTGGAAAAAGAAAATCAGAACTAAAATTTCTGTTAACTGTTAAAAAGGTGATGAAATAAAAACTAAAATGTCAAATACTGTGGAAATGGGAAATAAGAACTAAAATGTCCATTACTGTGGAAAAAAGTGATGAAATAAGAACTGAAATGTCCATTACGATGGAAAAAGAAGATGAAATAAGAATTAAAGTGTCCATTGCTATGGAAATAGAAAATAAGAAGTAAAATGTCCATAGCTGTGGAAAAATAAGATGAAATAAGAATGAAAATGTCCATTGCTATGGAAGTAGGAAATAAGAATTAAAATGTTCATTACTGTGGAAAAATAAGATGAAATAAGAATGAAAATGTCCATTGCTATGGACATAGAAAATAAGAACTAAAATGTCCACTACTGTGGAAATAGAAAATAAGAATGAAAATGTCCATTACTCTGGAAAAAAATGATGAAATAAGAATGAAAATATCCATTACTACAGAAAAAGATGATGAAGTAAGAACTGCAATGTCCATTTCTCGCAGGCTGTGATATTAAATAATGAGAAAGAGTTTCTGAAGCAGAACTTTAGGAGAGGGAATCAGTGGGAATTCCTGGGCTGGTTTTGCCCATCCCTGGGCTGTTTTTGCCCCACCTTGGGTGTTTTGCCCATCCCTGGGTGTTTTTACCCATCCCTTGGGTGTTTTGCCCATCCCTGGGCTGTTTTGCCCCACCTGGGCTGGTTTTACCCATCCCTTGGGTGTTTTGCCCATCCCTGGGCTGTTTTTGCCCATCCCTGGGCTGTTTTTGCCCATCCCTTGGGTGTTTTGCCCATCCCTGGGCTGGTTTTGCCCCACCTGGGGTGTTTTTACCCATCCCTGGGGTGTTTTGCCCATCCCTGGGGTGTTTTGCCCATCCCTGGGCTGGTTTTGCCCATCCCTGGGGTGTTTTTGCCCATCCCTGGGCTGTTTTTGCCCCACCTTGGGTGTTTTGCCCATCCCTGGGGTGTTTTTGCCCATCCCTGGGCTGTTTTTGCCCCACCCTGGGCTGTTTTTGCCCATCCCTGGGCTGGTTTTGCCCCACCTTGGGTGTTTTGCCCATCCCTGGGCTGTTTTTGCCCATCCCTGGGGTGGTTTTGCCCATTCCTGTGCAGATTCCTTGGCCCTTGGTGCCATCCAGCTGGGACCAGCCTTGCCTGGCTCACGGAAACTCTGATGAAATTTGAATTTCTGGGGCTCCAGGATGAAGCAGCTGCAGGGATGGGCAGTGGAAAGAATGAGCAGCTCCTGCCTGGGGTTGTGAACCACAGAAAAACCAGCTCAGGGCAGGTGAGATCAGCAAAAACCACCCCAAAAAAATTCCCACATCCCCCTTGGGGAAGGCCTAGAATCCGTGTAAAGTACAAATAAACCCAAATTTGGGAGTTTTGCAGGGATTTATCCCGACCCCAAAGCTCAGAGCAGCTGAAGTGCAGGAATTCTCCTCTGGAGCTGCTGTCAGGAGAGGTTGGTCCTGGATCTGTTCCTTCCAAAGTGCAATTGTGAGCTTCCCACTGCTCTGAAGGGATGTTTGATCTGCTTTACCTGCAGGGATGTTTGTTTTATCTGCTTTACCTCCAGGGATGTTTGTTTTATCAGTTTTACCTGCAGGGATGTTTGTTTTATCTGTTTTACCTGCAGGGATGTTTGTTTTATCTCCCCTGCTGGGAAAAAGGCACTTCCAGACATTTCTCTGCCTGAATTTGGTAGGAGATGCAGAACTCTGTTGGCCTTCAGCAAGTGGGAGTTCCTAACCCAAAAATCACTGCCTGGAATACTGAGAAATTTAAAATATTTTCAGAGATTTATTTTCTAATGCTGATTTTTTTGCCCCTTTAATCAAAGCAGGTGGGTTCTTGCCATCTGAATAAATCAAGAAATAAAATGCACCCTCAGAGCTCTGTTGTTATGTACCTGAACAGCTTTAAATGGCACTACTTAATGGCTAAGATAATTACATTAACCTCACCAAAAATGCAGCAGATTTGGGATAAATTCCAGGCTCTTCTGTGGCTCCTTTTATTATCTTTTATTATTTTATCAGAGGTTTGGAATTAGATGATCTTTTAAGTCTCTTCCAACCAAACCGTTCCATGACTTTTAGTAGTGCTTTTGAAATCCTTTTGAAAATTCCAGGTGCACTTGTTTTGTTCTTTGAAATGCAGAAACTTCTTGTAATTGCTCTGAGTTTTTTCCTACCCTCCCAGAACATTCTTAGAAAATATTTTGGAAGTTTCTCTTCCATTCTTCCTTGTGTGAGTGCAGTGGAAAATGTCATTCTTTAAAGCCCACGGGAACAGCAGCCTGCTCTGAGCAGCTCCTGTGTTCAAGTTGGATTTTTGATTTCCTTTTGTTTTTCCCTTAGTCACGGGGGATGTGTCAGAGGATGAACACGTCACTTCTGCTTGCCTGGGGTGATATCTTTAATATTGGAGTGAAACAAAGCCTGCTGTCATGTTAGAAGGAACTGGAAATGGAAACAACCCCAGACACACCTGCTGTTTCCATCCTTATCTTTGCTCTCCCTCAAGTCCTAGTTTTGGCATAACACAGCTGCATTTTTCATGATAATTTTTCACAGATGCACCTGTTGCATTCCACAGCAGCAGATAATCAATGTTTACATTTTGTTCCTGAGGCCTCTCAGCTTCTCAGGAGGAAAAATCCTAAGGAAAGGATTTTTCATAAAAGATGTCTGCGACAAGTGCCTTTGTCAGGGAATCCTTAATACACACTACTTTTAAGTTCCTGCTTGACTTTGCTTCTTTATTCCCTTGGACCAACACATAATATGCAAAGCAAGTACAGCTGAGACCAGATTCCTCCATCTTCTTGTTCTTGTAAAGACCTGCAATGCCCAGAGGTGCTGAAGGCAATTAAACTATCAGCCAAGCTTGGGTGAGCCTCATCAGACTTTTCATCCTGCTCCAATGGGATTATGTCACATCTTCACTCAGTGGGACAGCTGGAAAAACACCATAAAAATTTAGGAAAACACTTCAGGTACAGCTGCCTTACCTGTTGGAATTTTTTTATTTAATTTTTTTTACTTTTCAGAAATGGCAGTTAAACAGGAAAAGCAAAAAAAAAATCCTAAACCTCTGACTCCAGAGATGATACAGAGCTGAAGGTGTGTGGGAAGCACAGAATGGCTGCAAAGTGTTTGTTAATCAGAGTGAATTAATGAACCAGGGTAAATAATGAGCAGCTGAATCATTCCTAGGCACTGCTGGGAATCCCTTCCGTGGTTCACAGGAGATCTGGAAATGCTGAGTGTTACTGCGACCTGTGTGGGTCGCTGCTGGTGAGAGAGAGACGGTGAATCTTGTATCTTGATCAGAAGGCTTGATTTATTAATATATGATATAATACATTATAGTGATACTAAATAGAATAGAGAGAGAGGTTTGCAGAGCAGCTAGCTAAGCTAAGAAGAGATAGAAAAGAACCCACAACAAAGCTGTGGCCAAGGACTCAGTCCCCTGGCTTGAACTGGTGATTGGCTCTTGATTATAAACATAGAAAATGAGCCAATCAAGGTGAATCCTATTGCATTCCACAGCAGCTGATAACAATTGTTTACCTTCTCTTTGGGGGCCTCTGGCCTCCCGAAGACGCAGAAATGTGAAAGAAAGGATTTCTGTGGAGAAATGTCTGCGACAGCTGAGTGAGGTTTTTGTTGCATGGAATCAGAACGGTTTGGGACAGAGGAGCTCAGGGTGCTCTCACTGCCACCTCCCACTGTCCCAATATCCATCCTCGGGCACTGCCAGGGATGCAGGGCAGCCCCAGCTGCTCTGGGAATTCCATCCCAGCCCTCCCTAATTCCCAAAACTTCCCAAATTCCCAAAATCCCATTCTGCCCTGCCCTCCAGCTGAGGCCATTCTGTGTCCTGTCCCTCCAGCCCTGGTGGGGGGGTGGATTTGGGTTAAATTCAAATTATTCCAGTGACTGTCTCTGGCAGGTTCTGTGGAGTTGTCAGTGCAGGAATAAAGATAAATAAAGATAAATCAAGAGTGCAATCCAGCCCCACTGAGCTGTGGAATTCAGGGGCATGAGGAGGAGCTGGGACATGATTGTAAAGGTCTCTTCCAACCTAGAATTTCTGTGATTCTGTGATTCTGTGACCTGGCTTGCTGCTATTTAGGGACCACTTTGGGCTGGGGAAGCAGTGCTGGCAGTGGGGGCTGGTTTTGGGAGGTGTTCGTTTCTCACTGTGCATCAGCTCCTGCAGTTATTTGTGGTAGATCCATCTTTCCAGTGCCTTGGTGAGTAATGATGCTGGAAAAGGTAAAATCTAAAAAACTCCTGAAGAAATAAATGTAACAAATGCTTGTTTCTGGGAGGAGCGGATGGAATGACAGCAATGAGGTGGTGATCACTCAGTAAATTGGAAAGCAGAGCTAAATCCTCCTTCTGTGTCACCCTGTCCTGGGCTGAGCCTGGTTAAAGTGCCCCAGTTCAGTGTTTGGTGCTGATGGTTTAATCACCATTATATTTATCCTTAAAATCTGCCCGAGGATAAACTCAGCCCAGGGGAAAGGAGAACAAAACCCAGCATGACAGACCATGAGGGTTTGGGGAAAGACCATGAGGGTTTGGGGAAAAGAGCTGCATCCAAAAATTAAACACAGTCACCATGAGCAAAGAAATGCTGTGAGATTTTCATGTGCCAGCCTGAAAGTGAAGAATCTTTATTTTTTAAAATAGATTGGATGTGGGACACAAATTCACTAATGAGCAGAGAGCTCTGACTGTAATTATTTCATGTATTTGTAAATTATTGTTTAATCTCTCTCCCCCCCAGTTATTTGAGTCTCCTTTGTTGCTGCCTGTCCTGCTTAGGGCTTTGCCTTGCAAATGCTGATTTGGACTCTCTAATTTGGCATTTCAGCCCTGCTGTAACGTTGGGGTTGCAGAAGGTGGAACTGGAAATGCAGTTTCAGCTCTTTCCTTGCTCTGCTGGCCAGGCTGGAAATGTCAGCTGGGATTTTCTG
Organism: Ammospiza nelsoni; assembly: GCF_027579445.1. NCBI lineage: Eukaryota > Metazoa > Chordata > Aves > Passeriformes > Passerellidae > Ammospiza > Ammospiza nelsoni. The sequence goes on from NC_080634.1 coordinate 119,250,291, forward strand.
AGCTGGCTTCAGGCACTGTCAGGGTAGAGGCTGTTGGATCAGATCACTTTGAGGAGTGATTGGTTTGTGGTGCTTAAAATGCGAAACAGAGTTAGTGCAGCTCTGCCTGCTGAGAGGGGCTCTCAGTCACGGCCAGGTGTTCCTGTGGAGAGCACTCGGGCATGTCAAAGCACTGCAGGTTTAGAGTGCTTCAGTCAGAGCCAGCTCAGCTGGGAACAGAGGTAAAGCTCAGCTGCTGGGAGGGGCAGTGCCCTGCTGGCAGTGTTTGCTGAGGGCTGAGCACACAGCACAGCTTTTTCCTTTCACTGCAGCGTTCTTGTTGCAGGAGTTAATGAGGTTCCTCAGAAACACCTTGGAGAGTGGCACCAGCTGCAGACACAGCAGTGACAGCTCAGGGCTGAGCCCTCCTGGCAGCTTTGGGCCCTTTCTGCCTCCATGGGGAAAAAGGAGTGGGGGGATTTTCCAAAACAGGGCTGGGGGCTGAGAAAGGCCATAAACAGAAATTCTGAAGCAGTCTGTGCAGCTCTGCTGGCAGGAAAGGCTGGCACAGCTGGCATTGTTCACCTGCACAGGAGAAGCTTTGGGCTGAGCTCAGGGTGGCCTTGCAGGGCCTGGAGGAGCCCCAGGAAAGCTGGAGAGAGACAATTGCCAGGGGATGCAGGGACAGCACACAGGGAATGGCTCCACACTGAACATTTTGCGGGTTCAGATCAGATATTAGGAAGAAATTCCCACCTGGGAAGGTGGGGAGAGTCTGAAATAGAATTCCCAGAGCAGCTGGGGCTGCCCCTGCATCCCTGGCAGTGCCCAAGGCCAGGCTGGACACTGGGGACAGTGGGAGGTGTCCCTGCCATGGCAGGGGTGGAACAAGATGATCTTTAATGTCCCTTCCAACCCAAATCAGTTTGGGATCCTTTGAAACCTTAGGAATTCCCTCCAAGTGTGTTACCACCCTCAGATTTATTATTTGACCTTCACTTGGAACATTTTACAACACTGGAAATGGGTTTTGGTCTTAGAATGAATCACAGAATCATGGAATGGTTTGGGATGGAGGGACCTCAGAGCCCACCCAGTGCCACCCCTGCCATGGCAGGGACACCTCCCACTGTCCCCAGTGCCCAGCCTGGCCCTGGGCACTGCCAGGGACGCAGGGGCAGCCCCAGCTGCTCTGGGCACTGAGAGCAGGATTTGTTTGCTGTGGAATTGCAGCAGCCCAGGTATAACAGAGTGGAAAATGTCCCAGGGAGCTTTGGTGTCCCCACCTGGGATGTGCACGGGGATCAAAGGTCCCTCACATTGCTCGTGGAAGGAGGAGGAGATGAGGGGCTGGGAGCTGCTTTGAAGGTTCATTGGAGCAGCCCCTCAGGGCTCAGCAGGGCTTGGGGCAGGTCTGAGCTGCTCTCACTGCTGTGTCTTGGCTTTAAGTGACACCTGAGGGATTTTGGGAACCAGTCAGCCACGGAGTCTCAGGGAACTTGTAATTATTGCACAGCCCCTCTAGGTAACACAGCTCTTTGTAGTGTTGTGGCTTCCAAGAGTAGAACGGAATTGAACAGGTGATACAAGTGCTCAGGGAGGCTCTTTCTGCATTTCCTTTCAATAAAATAATAAAAAAAGGCACCTGGTTTTAGGCTTCTAAGGCTGGAGTTCCAAGAAACCAGGATATGCAGGGAATAGGGTGAAAGATATGCGTAAGTTTTGTTTTCTTCTGATATTTAGGGGAAAAATAATTCAATCAGAGCTGGTAGAATGAAGTTATTAAAGCTGCTCTTTGTCTCTAAAGAGAGAGAGGCACAGAGATTCCCGGTTAGAAGGCAGCCCAGGAGAATATCCTGTGCTTTCCATAGCTTGCAGGCTGTGAGAAATGTTTGCCAGGAAAGCTGAGTGCAGCCATGATCGCTTCTGGAAAAGGCAGGGGAAGGAATTAGTCCAGGACAGGCTGCAGTGGGCACCCTGTGCTGGCAGAAACGGGGCAGCTTTCCACCATCCTGCACACCTCATGGCACACCCTGTGCAAAGCTCTCAGGAAAAGAGCAAGTGAAAAATTGCTGCTCATTGCTAAAAATGCTGATTTTGAGATAAATAGAACGTTTAATACCAGCCAGAAGGGCTTTTCTCTGAATTTCCCTCTTCTCCCTGAATTTTCCTGCTGGCATCATCCAGGGAGCTGGGGAGGAACTGGCAGTGAACGGTGTCCTCACAGGCAGTAAATTGGCCAAATACTTCTTTTCTGGCTGATGATTAATTAATTATTTCATGTTGTCAATGTAATTATCCCCAGTTTCTGCTTTGCCCCTGCAAATCCCTGGCAGTGTGAGAACCTCCATGGTTTTCCCACTCCTTCCCATGGTTTTAACATCATCTCTGTTCATTATTCTGCTGTTACAGGGCTCAAAGAAACCAGAAATGCCACCAAAAATGTGAGGAGGGTGAGGGATTGCAGCTTTCAGCATTCTTGGAGTGAATCCTGGGGGAGTTTCTGGCAGTGGGCTGTGGATCCAAATGGCTGGGGCAGCTCCTGGGCTTGGGAAGGAGCTGCTTTGTGTCAGAGACGTGGAGCTGAATATTGAACGCCTGCCAAATCCCATTTTCTGCAGCTCCCACTCCTTTGCCAAGAGCTGTCTCGGCCAAAGGTGAAGCATCCAGGATTTGTAGGGAGCTGCAGAGGAAGTTGGGTTGTGTTTGGGTTTTTTGGTTTGTTGTGGGTTGGCTTTGGTGGTGGTTTCTGTTCCTGTGGGAGCAGCTCATGCATGGAGATATTCTGGATTAAAGCAGCCAGGCCAGGGGGAATAGGTTGAATTTTTGTTATTAATAAATGAAAGCTGCTGCCTGTGTTCTGTGTTCAGCTCTTCTGAGCTGCCCTGCTCAGCTCCTGCTTTGGGAGGAGAGCAGAGTAAAGGAATGGTGCTCAAACACCTGGAATTTCCTGGGAAAGTGGGTGAGGCCTCACTTCCAGGTAAATCCACCTGAAGCCATTTTTGAGCACCTTTTTAAAGCCATTTTTACAGTTCAGAAACTCAGGATCCCTCAGAGCTGAGGTGACCCTCTCACTGCACCCCTCCATCCATTGGGATTTTTATTTCTCCACGATTTTTATCCACTTTGCAGTGCCTCAGAGCCATTTGGAATCCTTCCTGTCACTTTGGTGTTTGGTTATTAAAACCCAAACCTGCAGCCTCTGCCAAATACACCTTTCATTTCTCCCTTGTCCTTTAACCCTTTTTCCTGGTGGAGATTTTCTAAGAGGCTCCAGACATTCCAATTTTTGGCTGCTCTCTGATGATTTGGGGAAATGTCTCTCAGGATGACTTGGAGAAAGCCCTTGAAGGGACATTTTCCTTCCCTTTCAGTGGATTAGGGATAAATGAGCATCATGATTCCTCAGCTCACATTCTTTTGTTCCAAAATATCAATTTTTGAACAAAGCAGAGAGATTTCTGGACTTTTCTTAGAGGGTTTTGTTCTTCTCTCAGCTGGTTTGGTTGGAAATCATGGATGGCACAGGTGTTGGAATGTTTTTCCAAATGGAACGATTTTATTTTTAGATGAATCGAAAAATAATTGCCATGAAATACTGTCTGAAAATGTTTATTTCCTTTTGAGTACCCAAAATGAGGACAAAATCATCATTAATTTACTCTGGATCATTTGAGTGTATTCCCAGCAGGAGTGGAAACACGTTGGAAAAATCCTTTACATTTTGGAATATATTTCCCACATTCAAAAGCTTTCTAGATGAGGCTGGTGGTTACTCAGCTACTCTGTCGTGGAATTTCCAAGTGCCCACTCAGTGAACAGGAATTCAGTGTTTAATGCTTGGAAATGGAAGTGTAAATCATGGATTTTTCCAAGCATGGAAGAAGCACACTGCAGGTATTCATTTTTCAGATGGGTGGCTGGAAAAGTGCGGCCCATGGAATCTGTAAATGGCCCTTGTGTGACAGAGCACAACTCTGGAGATTTGATTTCAATATATTTGGATCTCCTAATGCAAAAATGCCACCAGCTCATACATTTGAAGTGCGAGCTATTCAAATGTATCCTGTAAGTCTTCAGGAAAAACAGCTCCTTCTTGGCACTGCACTCGGAATTTGCATTAAAAAACCATCAGGGGTTTATTTGAATCTTTTTTTAATCCTTCAGTGGAGTCGCTGTGGGGTGGCTGCAGTGGGAATTCAGGATTGGCTTCCCAGGAGCCTCCCTGTGCTGCCCAGCCCCTTTCCGTGGGCTCTCTGGGCACTGCAGCTTGTGCTGGAAGGACAGACAGCCCTGGCATGGCAGAGCAGGGTCTGCCATTGCACAGGAATTCACTGCAGAGGAATTGTGCCCAGGGAATGGGCACGGCCCCGAGGCTGCCACAGCTCCGGGAACCCTTGGCCAGCGCTGCCAGGGATGCCCAGGCTGTGCCAGGAGCTGCATCAGGGATCCTGGGCGTCCCTCCCACTCAGGATATTCCAGAATTCTCCTTTATTCTCCTTTTGAAATGACAGCAATAGATGCAGGGAGCCTTCTGGAAGGTTTTCTTTCTTCTATCCCAGGAGCAGCTGTTGAATTGAGATGCAGAAAATCAGGAATTAAATGGGAGCAGGCCTGAGTTGGCAATTCACAGCCCTGGAATAGAATTCTGGATTAAACCAGGAATTCTCACCTGGAAAAGGTGAGAATTTGAAATGAAGGAGGAAGAAATAAGATTGGAACTTCCAAGAGGTTTTTACAACAGTTTGTGGTGACAAGACAAGACCTGACGGCTTCAAACTGATGGAGGGAAAGTTTAGATTGGAATTAGGAAAAAATCCTTCATTGGCGGGCTGGGGAGGGTGCCCAGAGCAGCTGGGGCTGCCCCTGCATCCCTGGCAGTGCCCAGGGCCAGGCTGGACACTGGGACAGTGGGAGGTGTCCCTGCCATGGCAGGGCTGGCACTGGGTGGGCTCTGAGGTCCCTCCTGACCCAGACCAGTGTGGGATTAAATGATGAACAAAATTGTCTCACAGGTTGTGGAGATGCCCTGAGGAGAATCTGCCTGTTCCAAACCATTCCCCCAGCTTTGTGTGTGCTCAGTGACCAGGCTGTTCCTTCAGCACATGGCATCAGGGAGCAGTGACAGTGCTGGGGCCTTGGATCAGCTGCAGCCCAGCCCATGGAATCACAGCTGGGGTTATCCCGGCTCCAAGGCCACACCAAATCCCCAAAAACCATCTGGAACATCTGAGGAGCAGCCTCAGAGCAGGGGCCACCAAGACACTCCTGGATAAAGGTGGCATTTGGCTCTTCTGGGGGGAGTAAATGCAGGGTTCAGGGCAGTGCTGCCTCTTTTATTTCCATGAGCCTTGAGGAGTGAGCAGCTCTGCTGGAGAAACTCCAGCCTGCAGAATTTGAGGTCCTTCTGATAGGAAAGTGCAGGTGAGACTCAGAAGGGAAAACTCTGTGGCCCAGCTTGAGGCTGATCCCGCTCCTGTCCCTGTTCCTGGAGCACAGCCTGGGCCCCCTGAGAGAGGATGGGGGTGAGAGAGACAGGAACAAACCTCAGGAAATCCCAAAATCCCCAAATCCCTGGGGCTGGAAAAGATTTCCAAGGCCATGGAGTGCCAGCTGTGCCCCGTGGGCACCTTGTGCCCAGCCCAGAGCACTCAGTGCCACCTCCAGGGCACACCTGCAGGGATGGGCACTGCAAAGCTCCCTGGGCAGCCCCTGCCAAGGCCTGAGCTCCCTTTCCATGGGCAAATTGCTGCTGCTGTCCCAGCTGAGCCTGCCCTGGCCCAGCCTGAGGCCGCTCCCTCTGCTCCTGTCCCTGTTCCCTGGAGCAGAGCCCGACCCCCCCGGCTGTGCCCTCCTGGCAGGGACTTGTGCAGAGCCACGAGGGCCCCTGAGCCTCCTTTGCTCCAGCCCCAGCCCCTTCCAGCTCCTCAGGGATTCTGCAGCCCCTTCCAGCTCCTCAGGGATTCTGCAGCCCCTTCCAGCTCCTCAGGGATTCTGCAGCCCCTTCCCAGCTCCCTCAGGGATTCTGCAGCCCCTTCCCAGCTCCGTTCCCTGCCCTTCCCAGCTCCAGCCCCTTTGACTTTCAGAACAGATTTGGAAGCAAAGCCTTGGTTGCTCAAAGAAAAAGTAATTGGGCTTGTTTAATTGCTTTACCTGAATCTTTAATAGGCACTGATTGACTCTAGATTGAGATGTTGAGTAGGGAATACAGACAGGCTGACACAGATTCATTCCTTTTGTTTTTTTTTTTTTTTTTCTCTGTACTGACCTTTTATCTTTACCTCCTTCAATATCTGGAATGTACAGGGTGAGGTAAAAATATCTTGACTTCTTTGGTCTTCTCAGAAAAGTTTCAGTGAAGATGGAATCATACTGAAGTACAATTTCCACCTGCCTTCGGTGCTGCTGTGGTGATCAGTGTGTGTGTCAGCAAGCCAGCAGGCCAAAGAAATATTTTTTTCCTTGAATATTTAAAAGACTGGGATGCTGACATCAGGCTCCTACTCTAACATTATGAAGGTTTCACTCAAGAAATAATGATCCAAAGCCCCTTTTTGCTTCAGGAGTGATGTGTTTGAACATGTCCCTTCTTTCTCTCTTGAGAAAGTGGATATATGGATTATGAAGTGGATATATGTTGTAGTTGTGATGGAGACAATAGAAAGCAACATTCCATTTTCAGAAGGCTTCAAACCTGGTTTTATTCTAGCATGGATGGTTTCTATATATTCTCACAAAACTCATAAATTTACACTTTACTCATTGGTCAGGAAAGACAAACCAATACTCATTGGAACAGGGAGTTGCAGTTTCTCTTATTTCTCCTTCTTTCTTTCTTGGTTTCTGTGTCAATGACCTTGGTAGGAAATTCTTTCAGGGGTGAACATGGATCCTCTGATCAGAATTCTCTCTGGCTCACAGCAGTTCCTGTAAAACCTCTTCCACAAGTAAATATTTTGAAGACTTTTCATATCAGGGCATTCGCCATGCAGTGAATAATGTGCTCTGACTCCATGATTCAGAATGCTGAACAATCACTTTATTAAAACTATACTATATTACATTAATATTACATTATAATTATAATAAAGAGATACTTAAAAGATTCTGTATTATACTAAAGAAAAACTTGTGACTGTCCCCAGACAGTCAGACACAGCTTTGAGTGATTGGCTAATCAATCAAAACAACTTTCACCTGTGTCTAATTAAAAAATTACTTCAGGTAAGAAATTTCTGTAACACATTCCACATGTGCAAAACAGCAGGAGCAGTGAATAGAGATGAGAATTTTTCTCTTCTTCTCTGAGGTTCTCACTGCCTTCCCCAGAAAAATCTTGGGAGAAAGAATTGTGTCTCTGTGTGTAGAGAATGTGAATGCCACAGGGCATTCCCGTGGAATGGAATTATGGGATGGTTTGAGTTGGGCCTCAGAGCCCACCCAGTGCCACCCCTGGCATGGCAGGGACACCTCCCACTGTCCCCAGTGTCCAGCCTGGCCCTGGGCACTGCCAGGGATCCAGGGATGGAATTCCATGCCAGCCCTGCCCACCCTGCCAGGGAACAATTCCTCATGGCCAGGATCCCACCCAGCCCTGCCCTCTGGCACTGGGGCCATTCCCTGGGTGCTGTCCCTGCAGCCCCTGGCAGTTGTCTCTCCCCGTGGTTCTTGTGGCTGTTTTGGATTCTGGAATCTCAGTCTGGATCCCAGCCTTGCACAACCAGCCCAGAATTGAACTTGTGAGAGCTGCTCTCCCGCTGTGTGTTCATCACTGCTCCTACACATGAGAGCAGCACTGATCTCAGCTGGCTGCCACGGGGCTGTGTCAATAATGAGCCGTGTTTGGGGTCAGTGTTCTGTACCTCAGTTATGTTGTGCTGCTGCTGGAGGGCAGGAACAGGGGAGGGATGTGCTTCCCGTGGGAACATCTGGGTCTGGGGCAGCCCTGAGCACCCTGGCTTCGACTGCATGGGCTCTGAGCAAAGCCCTGTCAGCTGTGGGGCTGCATTGCGGCACTGCTGGATCCTTTGTGGGGAACTTCCCCTTCTTCCCAGGGAAGAAGAGAATTGGGGAAGTGTTTTAGGGGGCCTTTGTGGGGGCACAGCTGGAACTCTGTGCTTGGGAGAAGAACAGGGAAGGGGCTGGAGCTCCAGGAGGGTCTGAGGGAGCTGGGAAGGGGCTCCAGAATCCCTGAGGGAGCTGGAAGGGGCTGCAGAATCCCTGAGGAGCTGGAAGGGGCTGCAGAATCCCTGAGGGAGCTGGAAGGGGCTGCAGAATCCCTGAGGAGCTGGAAGGGGCTCCAGAATCCCTGAGGGAGCTGGAAGGGGCTGCAGAATCCCTGAGGAGCTGGGAAGGGGCTGCAGAATCCCTGAGGAGCTGGAAGGGGCTCCAGAATCCCTGAGGGAGCTGGAAGGGGCTGCAGAATCCCTGAGGAGCTGGAAGGGGCTGCAGAATCCCTGAGGAGCTGGAAGGGGCTGGGGCTGGAGCAAAGGAGGCTCAGGGGCCCTCGTGGCTCTGCACAAGTCCCTGCCAGGAGGGCACAGCCGGGGGGGTCGGGCTCTGCTCCAGGGAACAGGGACAGGAGCAGAGGGAGCGGCCTCAGGCTGGGCCAGGGCAGGCTCAGCTGGGACAGCAGCAGCAATTTGCCCATGGAAAGGGAGCTCAGGCCTTGGCAGGGGCTGCCCAGGGAGCTTTGCAGTGCCCATCCCTGCAGGTGTGCCCTGGAGGTGGCACTGAGTGCTCTGGGCTGGGCACAAGGTGCCCGTGGGGCACAGCTGGCACTGCATGGGGGATTTGGTGGTTCTGGGATTCCCTGAGCTTTGTTCCTGTCCCTTTCACCCCCATCCTCCCTCAGGAGCTGTCACAGCCTGGCTGTGTTTGTGTGGGAGCTCCCTTTGCCCGTCCCTCCGTGCTTGGGCAGCTCAGGGTTGTTCTCCCTGTGGCGCTGTCGCCATTCCAGCAGCTCTGGGTTCCATTGCTCTGCAGTGTGGTCCCTGCTCAGTGCCCAAAGTGGCACTGGGGCCGTGCAGGGCTCCAGCTGTGCTCCCTGTCAGGGCACACGGGACACACTCCAGGAATGCAGGAATGCCACTGGGAGCTCGTGCCCTGCTCTGCACCTCTCCCTCTGCTCAGACTCACTTATAAATAACTTTACAGCTGCTCCCTCTCCATAACACAGCCAGATCTTCGTGCTGAAGGTGCCCCCTCACTCAAGAAGTAATGATCCAAAGCCCCTTTTTGCTTCAGCAGTGATGTGTTTGAATGTGCCCCTTCTTTCTGTTCTGAATTATTTCATCTTGCAGCTCCACAGAGCTGTTAATTACTGTCTGGATGGGTTTTTTCCCCTTTGAGCTATTAATTCAAAGAAATAACCTTGAAAAGGTCAGAGTGGAGCTGATTTTTCCTGAGTCTCTCATGCTTCCTTTATTTCATTGTTACCCAGTGCTTGGGACAAACCTCTTTTTGTCTTGGGGGCTGCAGGAGCATTTTTAACAAATCACTTCCTTCAATTTTGCTGGAAATAGCTTTTCTCCAGTGTGAAAAATGCCCTATTAACCCATTTTGTTTTCAAAGTCCTTGTCCTTTTCTAGTTCCTGACAAACAGAGGTGATCTTTGGAGAATTTCCACCTCTTCCCCCTTTTTTAGCTCCGCTCTGAGCAAGGATTTCTGTAGACAGCTCTATTTAGAGGGGCCCTCAGCAAGCTGCAGAGGAGTTGTTGGAGGATTTCCTGCCCTTCCCTTTCCAGAATTTGCTTTTTCTGGGGTGGCCTGAGCAGGGTTCCATGGTGAGCTGGACACTGGGCTCTTGTCCTGTCACCTCCTTTCTGCCATAATTGGAACTAAAAATCAGCACTGAAACTGCAGCTGCCCATGGGAATGTTCTTGATTACTTCTTTGTCATCTTTGGCCTTTTCTGTTGTCTTTGGCTGTTTGTTTTCTCTCACCCCAACATCTCATGGATTAATTATATTATTGCTGGACAGTCCTCCTCAGGAATTTTCATAGATTTTTAAAAAGCATCTTCTTGAAGGCTGGTTTGATGATCTGGACCCAAATTCTCTCTCTGTGGTGAAGGAAATGTTTCTTGGATTGACTTTGCAAGAACTTTCTCCTTCCCTTTTCTAATCTCCCAACCCAATTAGTGCAAAAGGTGTTTCATAATGTGCTTTTTCTACTATAAATACATTATCTGGAGATAATTTTGGAATGAGTGTAAAGCAGTTAATGAGTTTAAACAGAAATGAAGGCAGTAGAAATAGGCAGAGTTATTTTACAAACTCACTGACATTTATCCCTCTGTAACTTCAGGTCTGGAGAAGTGTTTGAGTTTGGAGTTTGTATTTGAGTCTGGAGTTTGTATTTGAGTCTTGAATTTGTATTTGAGTCTTGTGTCTTAAGGTGTAGAATCCTCATAACTTTTCCCTGACTTTCCTGTGGGTTTGCCTGCCATTTTAGAAAATGAACACTCACTTCTCTCCTTCTGTTTGGAACAGGAGAAGATTTTTCTGGAATAGCTGGAAGCCTAAACCAGAGGTGCCACTGCACCCCACACATGTGGTTTTCAATTTTTTCTTGTCAGCTGAGTTTATCCTTTGCAGTAAATATCTCTGGTACCATTAGCCAGTGCTAACTGTGCTGAATTAATGCTCTGATAGATATTTCTGACAGTCTTTATTCTGAAAAGATCTCAGGATTTCCCAGTGCTGCAGTTTTAGAACCAGGGGCTCCTCCTTTGAGAGGAGCACTCAGATAATTGGGTGGAGCCCAGGCAGGTTTGGGGAACACAGCAAAGGTAAGAAGAGTTTGAGCGAGCTGTGAAAGCAATTCACGTTCTGACAGAAATTCACATCCTGACAGAAATTCACATCCTGACAGAAACACAAAGAGCAGAGAACTCAGAGCTAACTGCAGAGTCTGAAAGTAGAAAAGTTACAACAGTGCAGCAAGGACATGAAGCAATAGCTTCAGTTTTAGGCTTGGCTAAGACAGACCTTCAGACTGCAGAAAAATATGCTTAAAAAGACAGTAGAAGGTTTTAAACTTAATAATGGAGTTTTGTGTGTTAATAAAAAGCAGTCAAGCAGGCATTGTGTGCAGCAGGTGTTTGTGTGCTTTTAGTGATTGGTTGGAACAGTTATCTGTGAGCTTTAGCAACGTGCTGGAAAGTTTTTATAAGTTTTTAAAGTTTTTTTTTTTCTCTGAACCAGAGAAACCTTTGCCTGCTGCTGGCTGTAGCTGGGCTTTGCCATTTTCCAGTTGTCTCAGCTGATGCCGCAGTGGAGCTCAGGGATGACCCCCAGCAGTCCCTTGTGCCCCATTCCATGGATTCAGCTCCTCCCAGCTGCTCAGACTGCACAAACGTTGGGCACCGAGGGCTGTGCCGCACTGAGCCCTGGTGCTTGCTGGGCACAGGAGCTGCCGTGCCCCTTTCCCACCGATGTGGGCATTCCTTGGCTCCAGCAGGGCATCCTGGCACTGGGAAACCCCTTTGTGGCCTTGCTGTGCTGTGACTCCTTTGCTGTAAATCAGTGCAGGTCATCCTGAGATCCCTCAGACTTGTGAGCTGGTTAACAAATTGGTTTGTGCAGACGATTTCCCTGCTGGAGGAATGGATTTATTTCACTGAACCTTCCTGAGGAATGCAGAAAATACAACCTGGAATATGTAACTTTAAACCACAGCTCTTTATAACCACAAAGCAGAAGTTGTCACAGAATTACAGAATGGTTTCAGTTGGAAGGGACCTTAAAGATGGCAGGGACACCTTCCACTGTGCCAGGCTGCTCCAGCCTGGCCTGGGCACTGCCAGGGATGCAGGGGCAGCCCCAGCTGCTCTGTCTGAAAGGAAACCCGTCGAAAGCGAAGGGAGACGACCCATCTTGTTGTTGATCAGCATCAACTCCGATTTATTGATCAAATCAGCCACTTTATATAACAGTGTTAATTAACTTCATGCATATTGCAAAATCCGAGCTCACGATAGGTTACAGAGAAAACTCTAACCCCTCTTTTTGTTTTACAACACCTGTGGTTTGTTTATTGAAAACAGGACCAGCGTTCTCACTGTGATATGAAAAGTTCTCAAAACCTTCATATCTGTTCCCAGAGCAGCTATCTGTTCCCAGAGAGCCCAACAAGGACAGAATGTTTTGCCTGTTATAGGAAGACTGTCTGAGAATCCTGCTGTTTATAGAAAAGGTGTCTGAGAACCTAGTTATTTACAAAATCCAGCCTGGGAACTGCTGCTTTACAGCTGCCCTTTACTTTCCCATCAGCTGTATACCTTCATGGCCTCTTTCTTTAAGCCATGCTTGAAGCAGGCTCTCCACAGAAACCTGGGCAGGATTTCTTGCTGCAGGTCTGACAGGATTTCTCATGAGGTAAAACAGACCAGTCCTGCTTTAGGACAGTTTTCTCCCCAGATTCCTGCAGCAGCCTGAGCCCTGGCAGCCTGGCACCGGCCGTGCCTGGCATAGCTCCACACCCACTCAAGCCTCTGACTTAGCCCTGTAAATTTTTCCAATGCCAAGCACACCCAGGTCACAAACACAGGGAGGACAAGGGAGGCAGAATTATCACCCAGTATTAATGTTACAGAAATTTTTGGAAGAAATTCTTTACTCTGAGGGCAGTGAGGGCCTGGCACAGGGTGCCCAGAGCAGCTGGGGCTGCCCCTGCACCCCTGGCATGTTCAGTTCCAGGCTGGACACTGGGGCTGCAGCAGCCTGGGGCAGTGGGAGCTGTCCCTGCCATGGCAGGGGTGGCACTGGATGAATTTTAAGGTCTCTCCCAACCCAAACCAGTCTGGGAATTTATGATTTTTGTTTGGGGGGTATTTTATTTTTGTTGGGAGCAAGGGAGTGGTTGGGAATGTGGATTATTTTTAGCCAGTAAAATGAGAGTAAGGCTGTGCCAGGAAAATGAAAGCAGTGTGATTTTCATTGTAGATAACTTGAAGATGTTTATCCCTGTGCTGAGGAAGGGCTGAGGCAGATAATGAACATGGAACAGGAATAGAAGCTGGGTGTTGGTAGGAAAAGAGCAGCAGGGCTGGAGTGGGAGGGCAGGGATTACACACAGAGCACCTCCAAGGGCAGCTGGAAAACCTGCAGGGAGGAGGGAGAATGCACTGGGGTGTTCTGGTTTGTGGCTCTTGGGGGTAATTCTGTCAACTTAGAGAATTCCCAGCATGTTTAAGTTCACGTTCATTTCCCTTCACTTTGCTGTTGGAGTTATTAAAAGTCACTTTTGGTGACTTTTGCCTGATTTCTGCTTCTGTGGCCTCACTTCCTTCAATTCTGTGCCTTGCCTGTTCCACTGCATGTGGAGATGAAGTTGGGGAGCTAATTATGGCATTCAGTCCTTCTGTGTTGCCACTATTTCATACATGTATTGGACTGTCTGATTGTCCTTCCAGCCCCTGGAAAAGGTCTCTGTCACATTTCTGTCCTTGGGCAGTGCTGGAGGATCTCTCAGGTGCTCTTGGTGTTTGGGAGCACTTCAGGTTCTGATTGAGCACCTTGTGTGCAATTCTAGAACTCAACTTCCAGAATGTGAGGCCTGGAATGTGCAGCTTGCAGGGGAAAGGTGAAAGCTGAGGAGGTGGAGCTGCCCCTGCTGTCCTGTCCCTCTGCTCTGAGCCTTTGCCTTCATTCCCAAAGCGCAGCAGCACCAGGGAGCCATGGAATGGAATGGAATGGAATGGAATGGAATGGAATGGAATGGAATGGAATGGAATGGAATGGAATGGGTGGGAAGGACCTCAAAGTGCACCCAGTGCCACCCCTGCCATGGCAGGGACACCTCCCACTGTCCCCAGTGCCCAGCCTGGCCTTGGGCACTGCCAGGGATCCATTCCAGTCCCTCATTTCCATGCCAGGGAACAATTCCTCATTGCCAGGATCCCACCCAGCCCTGCCCTCTGGCACTGGCAGCCATTCCCTGTGTGCTGTCCCTGCATCCCCTGGCAATTGTCTCTCTCCAGCTTTCCTGGGGCTCCTCCAGGCCCTGCAAGGCCACCCTGAGCTCAGCCCAAAGCTTCTCCTGTGCAGGTGAGCAATGCCAGCTGTGCCAGCCTTTCCTGCCAGCAGAGCTGCTCCATCCCTCTGCCCATCCTGGAGCCTCCTCTGGGCTCTGCAGCAGCTCCAGCTCCTCCCTGGGCTGCTGATTTTGCCCTTGTTCTGTCTCCAGAAAAGCTGCCCTCTGATAATATCAGAACATCCCATCCAGGACTGCTGAGGTGTTGCAATGTTCCTGTCCCAGGCAGGGTTGTTTGCTGTGGGTCCCAGAGGGAACATTGCAGCCCTCAGCTTGGGCACTGGGCCTTTTGTAACTTGGCCTCGTGGTTTCCACATCATCTCAGGGCTCCACTGCCCCAAACAGCTCTTCCTGCCCCAGGGGCAGTGGGAATTGGGGCTTTTCCTTTTGACAAAGTGCTTGAGTTTAGCATTAATGATTCAAAGAGGTTTATTTAGTATACAGAGACCTGGCCTGAGCTGGAGGAGGCCAGGGCTGGATTAGATATTGGGAATTGGGAATTGTTCCCTGGCAGGGTGGGCAGGGCTGGCATGGAATTCCACCCCTGCATCCCTGGCAGTGCCCAAGGCCAGGCTGGGCACTGGGGACAGTGGGAGGTGTCCCTGCCATGGCAGGGCTGGCACTGGGTGGGCTTTCAGGTCCTTTTTGTGATTCTATGATTTGGTGCACAGCCACGTCAATGAACCATGATGACAGTGACAAAGTGCAGCATTATACAAGTGATTCTTTGGGGTTTTAAAAAGCCAGATTAAAAACATTGTGTGTGCCAGTAGGACTTAAATGTTTCTTTTAAATCTGGAGAACGCTGTGAAAAGATTCTTTTGTGAGGTGTTGCATTTCTCAGCCCCGCTTGGTTTGTTCCTAGGCAGGCTCCAGTCCTGAATTAGCTGACAAAGTTCTGATTTTGGGGTGGTTTCTGCAGTCATTTTCCCTGGCTCTCAGCAATGCCCAGCTGGCCTTGAGCATGGAACCAGAGAGATTTTTACTGTTTTACTCCTCAGGGACAGAAATGTCCCCGGAGGTGCTGCAGTGAGCCCAGGCTGTGCCAGCCTGGAGCAGGAACCTGCCCTGCTTTCTTCTCAGGAGCTGCAGTTCCCTGGCGCGTGGCAGCCTGGTTGTGCTCAGGTGAGTCACGGCCATTCTTTCCAGGTGAGCATCCTGACCTCTGCTCTGTGCAGTCACACCTGCTCCTTCCACATCCAGAGGGCTGAGGGGACCTGACAGAAATTCCAGGGCAGGGACAGGGTTTGGGATGTGCTCGGTGTCGTTTTCTGGGCTCTGCGAATCCTGAATTTCTGTGTGGGATCGCTCATCCCATCCTCACTGGTGGAGTTCATCCCATTCTGCCCACAAAAGGAGCTCAGGCCTGGCAGGGGCTGCCCAGGGGGGTTTGGGGTCCCCATCCCCTGCAGGAATTTCTGGATGTGGCACTCAGGGCTGGGGACAAGGTGGGTGATGATTCAGGCCCAGGTGAGATTTGATAGTCCTGAAGTGCTTTTCCAATGCAGTGATCCTGGGGTTTTTTAGTGATGCCTTCCAAGAAAAGGTTCTAAAAATTTGTATGAAGTATTCTTTTCATGCTGTGCTAACTTTTACACCGAGGTAACCTAAGAACAGCAGAGGGTTTGACTTTAAATGGGGATTTAGCAAGTCGACCCCCTAAAAATGGAGAATAATCTTCGTGTGAAAAGTTTTGTGTAGTTAAATAGTGATGAAATCAGGTTTTAAACCTAGCACTGTGCATTGTTTGCAGGTATTCATTAGAACTTGGTGCTTCTGTCATAGCCCTGTGTTAAACCAGAATGAACTGAAGGCATTTAAGGCTTTGACTGTGTTGTAATTTTGGAGCTGCAGTGCATGGGAGAGTTTCAAATAACTTGTGAAAGCTTCAGTGTAAACTTCATTAATTATTTGAAGTGGTGATGAGCTTTTTTTAGAGGTTCTTGCTTTAAAAAAAACAAAAAAAACCAACAAACACACACAAAAAAAATCCACAAGAAAAGACCGGAAAACCCCCACAAAAACCTGTGTTCTCTGCTGCTTTTTGGGAAAGGCTTTGGGATTCAGGTGCCCCAGAAAATGTCAGAATTCAGGTTGCACAGCTGCTCCATCCTGCTGTGTCTCAGGTTCTGGTAGAACCCTGACAGGCTTTGGTAGGAAAAAGAGGCACAAAGCAACCCCTGAGAAACCCTCCCTGCTCCGTGGGGCTGGGAAGGTGTTTAATAAGGCAAGAGCTGTAATTAATGCACAGAGCTGCTTTGAAGAAGCTTCCAAACGAATCCTCCTTGTGATGGCAGGAAAATATTTCCCCAAATCCGTCTCTGCATTTCCACCTGTGGCTGTTTGGTGGAACAAGAACTGAGCTCAGGGATTTGTTTCCCATCCCCAGAGGATCAGAATTGAGAATTTTCCTACTGCCTTCTGCCCAGCCCATTCCCCGAATTCCTGACATTTTCTGGGACACCTGAATCCCCAAGCATTTCCCAAAAAGCAGCACACAACACAGCTTTTTGTGGTCTTTTCTTGTGGATTTCTTGTGAGGGGGGTGGGAGTCTTTTTGCTTTGTGTGTTTATTTTTTTTTAAGGAAGAACCACTGAAAAAAGCTCATCACCATTTCAATTAATTAATAAAGTTTAAACTGAAGCTTTCACAAGCAATCTGAAACTCTCCCATGCACTGCAGCTCCAAAGTTACAAGACAGACAAAATTTTAAGTGCTTTTAGATCATTCTGGTTTAACACAGGGCTATGATGGTTCCACCTGTGGTTATTGAGTGAAACAAGAGCTGAGCTGAAGGGTTTGTTTCTCACCCCCAGAGAATCAGAATGAGGCATTTTCCTGCTGCCTTCTCCCCAGAGCATTCTGCTGAGGAAGAACCATTTTCCTTTAACACAGGGTGATGTTTCCACCTGTGACTGTTTGGTGGAACAAGAACTGAGCTCAGAGATTTGTGTCCCATCCCCAGAGAATCAGAATTAGGCTTTTTTCCTGCTGCCTTCAGTGCAGCCCATTTCTAGAATGTTTCCACCTGTGGCTCTTGAGTGGAACAAGAATGAGCTGAGGGATTTCTGTCCCGTCCCCAGAGCATCAGAATTGAGCATTTTCCCTGCTGCCCTCTCCCTATTCCCAGAGCGTTTCCACCTGTGGCTCTTTGGTGGCACAAGAACCAATCTGGGGGATTTGTTCCCCATCCCCAGAGAATCAGAATTGAGCATTTTCCCTGTTGCCCTCTCCCCAGCCCATTCTGCCAAGGCAGGAACATTTCCCTTTAACACAGGGTGATGTTTCCACCTGTGGCTCTTGAGTGGAACAAGAACTGAGTTCAGGGATTTCTGTCCCATCCCCAGAGCATCAGAACCAGACATTTTCCCTGCTGCCTCTCCCCAGCCCATTCCTGGAGTGTTCTACTGAGGCAGGAACATTTCCCTTTAACACAGGGTGATGTTTCCACCTGTGACTGTTTGGTGGAACAAGAACTGAGCTGAGGGATTTTTGTTCCATCTCTAGAGGATGAGAACCAGACATTTTCCCTGCTGCCCTCTCCCCAGGCCATTCCCAGAGCATTCTGCCAAGGCAGGAACATTTCCCTTTAACACAGGGTGATGTTTCCACCTGTGGCTCTTGAATGGAACAAGAAGGAGCTGAGGGATTTGTGTCCCATCCACAGAGCATCAGAACTGGGCATTTTCCCTGCTGCCTTCTCCCCATTGCCAGAGCATTTCCACCTGTGGCTCTTGAGTGGGACAAGAAGGAGCTGAGGGATCCCTGTCCCATCCCCAGAGCACCAGAATCAGACATTTTCCCTGCTGCCCTCTCCCCAGCCCAGAGCATTCTGCCAAGGCAGGAACATTTCCCTTTAACACAGGGTGATGTTTCCACCTGTGGCTCTTGAGTGGAACAAGAAGGAGCTGAGGGATTTCTGTCCCATCCCCAGAGCACCAGAACCAGACATTTTCCCTGCTGCCCTCTCCCCAGCCCGCTCCTGGAGCATCCTGCCAAGGCAGGAACATTTTCCATGCGCGGAGCGGAGCTGCCTGGAATTACTGCCAGTGGAAACTATGCTGCAAGAGGCGGCGGCAGCTGCCCCGCTCGGCTCAGCCGCATTTTCCATGCTCCCGGTAATTAGCAGGGGGAAGCTGACTAATTACTGACGTCACCTCTTTCCAGCGCCGCTTACATTTTGTTCCCAAGCATGCTCAGGAATTCGCTGTCACCCACGGGATGCTCGGAGAGCTTTTTGTCACCGGGGGCCGGGCTGGCTCCGCTCGCCTTGGCTGCGCTTTATAAGCGCGGCGAGCGGCGGCTCCCGAGCGGCTGCGGGGCCGCCCCGAAAATGCATTTCCGAAACTTCCACTACAGCTTCGGCTCGCTCATCGCCTGCCTGCCCGACGGGCAGCTCTTCACCCAGCCGGAAAGCAGGGTACGTTCGGGTTCTTGGGGTTCCTCTGGCAGCGCCGCTCCGGAGGGGTTTGCTGTGGTGTGTGCCGAGTCCCAGGACGGAGGAGGATTGAGAGTCTGGCTCCGTGTTCTTAGAAGGCTGATTTATTATTATATTAATTCTATTATATTAATTCTATTAAATTCCATTATATTCCGTTCCATTCTATTCCGTTCCATTATATTACATTCTATTATATTAAAGAATGCTATACTAAAACTATACTAAAGAACAGAGAAAGGATTGCAGTTTGCTGTGGTGTGTGCCGAGTCCCAGGACGGAGGAGAATTGAGAGTCTGGCTCTGTGTTCTTAGAAGTCTGATTTATTATTATATTATATTAATTCTATTATATTAATTAATTCTATTATATTAATTCTATTAAACTCCATTATATTCCGTTCCATTCTATTCCATTCCATTCTCTTACATTCTATTATATTAAAGAATGCTATACTAAAACTATACTAAAGAACAGAGAAAGGATTGCAGTTTGCTGAGTCCCAGGTCAGAGGGGGAATTGAGAATCTGGCTCCACGTTCTTAGAAGGCTGATTTATTATTATATTATATTATATTAATTATATTCTATTATATTAATTATATTAAATTCCATTATATTCCATTACATTCCATTATATTCTATTCCATTCCATTATATTCTATTCCATTCCATTATGTTATATTCCATTGTATTAAAGAATGCTATACTAATACTATACTAAAGAACAGAAAAAGGATAGAGACAAAGGCTTAACAAGAGGGAAATTGCAGTTTGCTGTGGTGTTTGCTGGGTCCCAGGTCAGAGGGGGAATTGAGAATCTGAATCCACATTCTTAGAAGGCTGATTAATTATTATATTATATTATATTATATTATATTATATTATATTATATTATATTAATTCTATTCTATTCTATTAATTCTATTATATTGTAGTAATTCTATTATATTAGTTCTATTATATTCTATTACATTACATTATATTCCATTCTGTTCCATTCCATTATATTCTATTAAAGAATGCTATACTAAAACTATACTAAAGAACAGAGAAAGGATACAGACAATTAACAAGAGGGAAATTGCAGTTTGCTGTGGTGTTTGCTGGGTCCCAGGACAGAGGGGCAATTGAGAATCTGAATCCACGTTCTTGGAAGGCTGATTTGTTATTATATTAATTCTATTGTATTAATTCTGTTATATTCTGTTATATTAGTTCTATTATACTCCATTATATTCCATTCCATTATATTCCATTATATTCTATTACATTAAAGAATGCTATACTAAAACCGTACTAAATAATGGAGAAAGGATGCAGACAGAAGGCGTAACAAAATACTAATTAAAAACTCGTGGCTGACTCCTCAGTCCCAGCACAGCCAGATGGTGATTGGTTATTGAGTAAAAACAATTCTCATGTTGCATAAACAATTTCCAACCACAGAACACAGGAGAAGCAAAGGAGACAATATTGTTTTCCTTTTTCTCTGAGGGTTCTCAGCTTCCCAGGAGAAGAAATCCTGAGCAAAGAGGATTTTTCAGAAAATATGACAGGGACAGTTTGCCATAAAAGTCTTGGAGAGTGTGCAGCAGGCTGCTCTGATGGGAATGATTCCAACTCTGGGAATTATTCCGTTTCAGCTCTCTGTGGTTGGGAAAATTGTCTCAAGTTTCCCTCCAGACTCCTTGGACTGTGTGGTGTATTCTGAATTTTCAGCAAATATTTCATCAGTTCTGGAATGGCTGCTCAGGGTTGGTGGAGTCCCCATCCCTGGGTGTGTTTGACAAGGCCTGGGTTTAGTGCCAGGGTTTAGTTGAGGTTCAGAACAGGTTGGACTCAGCGATCCTGAAGGTCTCTCCCAGCCTTGTGATTCTGGGATTGTCTAATTCTGATTTTGGAGAAAAGGGCAGGGCACAGCTTTGAGCTCCCTCATGCTGGGATTCAAAACTTCCCATCAAGAACCCTCCTCAGTAAATATTCTTAATAATTTATTATGAAATATTTTTGCCAGAGATTTTATTTCCCTGCAATGGGTTTTGGAAGCAGAGGTTGTTTTTGATGGAATACTTGGAATAAATAAGTGAATAAATGAATAAATGAATAAATAGCACAGCAGCCTCAGTTTGTGTGGGAGTTCAGAGCTGCTCCATGCTGCTGTTCCTTCACTGATTTTGGCAGCAAGATCCACGAATTTGTAATCCATGTGATTCTCCTGGGCTTTTTTTTCCTGGTAATACTATAAGAAATCCTCTTGGGTCTGTATTTAGCTGATTTGCAATATAAAATAAATAATAATGTAAATATTAAAGAATATAAAATACTTATCAGTCCCGATACAGTGAGCTGTTACTGCTAAGATACCTTAAGGACAAAAATAACTTTTTTTTTGTGTCACAGTGATAAAGTGATATTTCTGATCTCTGTAATCACATATTTAAATAAATTAAAATTAAGAAAAAAGATTTCTGTCTTTAAATAGAGAATGAGAAGTTGGAAATGGAATTTTTGGGTGTATTTTCCATGGTTCTGTCTCACCTTTGAGATATACCAAAGATGTATTTTGAGGCTCCCAAACACCAGCTCAGTGTGGGGAGGGTCCTGCTCCTATTTCAGAGCTCATTCTGAAGAAGTTGCAGAAGCAGAACAGCTCTGATTTTAAAATCTCTTTAAAATGGAATGATTTTATACCCAGTTGTGGTGAGTGTGTGAAGTGCAGCTTCTCGGGGAGGAAAATGAAATTCTGAATTAATTTCTGCCTTCTTATATAATTTCCCTGCTTTTTTTCCCCCTACTAATTCAAAATACTGTAGTAAAAATCCCTCAATGGAATAATGTTTATTGTGGCTTTATCCTGAGTTTCTGGGAAGCTTTTAGGGAGAGAAAATAGCTGGAAATTCCCCCAATTTGAATCCATTGGAATAAAAGCCTTGGGAAGGGCCTGGCAGCTCCAGAGCCTCCTCCTGTGTCTCTGGGATCCTGCAGGGACGGTGGAAGCACTTTCATAAATTAAATTCAGAATAGCAGGAGATGTTCATGGACCTCATTCTTGGTGCTGAGTCACTGCAGAAAATCACATTTAGCTGGAAAATCAGGATTTTTTTCATGTTTCTCTATGAAAACTTGTGGTGGTTCCTTTGAAGTTTGCACATCTGGGCAAAGGCTTGGCAGAGTTTTTTTTTTCAAGGTTTTTGGGTATTAATTTTCTAAGAAACATTTCGATATCTTCTGTAGCTAAATTAGAGTGTCTTGTCCAACATTAATTTATGATAATAAGATAATAAGTGATAACATCATTTATTATTATTATTTATTATTATTATTGATGTATTTTGAGGATACAGAGAAGTCAGGGATAAGGTAGACAACTTCATTCTAGAAAGAAAAAGGAAAATAAACAAAGCTGTTACAATAATCAACATTCAAGAGTGGTAATTTGCCCTTATTAATAACTTCTCATTTAGAATTAATTCCTTTTTTAGTGTTTAATACTGATTTTCTCCTCTGCAGGCCAAGTTTGAGTCCCTGTTCCGCCCCTATGACAGGGACCTCACCTTCCAGTATTTTAAGAGCTTCAAAAGAGTGAGAATAAACTTCAGCAACCCTTTGTCTGCAGCAGATGCCAGGATCCAGCTGGACAAGACAGAATTCCTTGGAAAAGAGCTCAGACTCTATTTTGCTCAGGTAAAAAAAGCTGCTTGGGATTAAAGCTTTCCTTGTTCTGACTGCCACAAATCCTCCAGCTGATGTGGAGGATTTCTTTTTCCAAGCTGGTGTTTGGAAAACCCCAATTTTGGGGTTAAATTTTGGGATTGGGATAAAAGGGTTGGAAAGATGATGGGAATTTTGGGAACTGAACCCTTTTTTTACACTGGGTTTTGTGCATGTTTCTTCTTGGTCTTCTTAAGTCATTTGCTTTCTTTTGTAGAGTTTCTCCCAAGTTTCTGGAAATCTGGGAATTGTTTCAAAGAATTTATTATCCCAGCATCCCAGAATTCCTTCGTGGTCATTTTTTGTCAGATGAATTAGAGAATCCAGGCTTGTTCCAGAGCTCCACACATTTGGAGGCTGTTGATACTTCCCATTTTTTTTTTATAACCTTGGATGTGAATGAGAATATTCCAAGAATTTAAAGGGCTGGGGGAGGCTGGGTGGGTTCTGCCAGCACCCAGGGAGTCCCTGAGGGATCCAGAGTGTGGAGATGCCCATGCCAGGCTGAGAGATGCCCATGCCAGGCTGAGAGATGCCCATGCCAGGCTGAGAGATGCTCATTCCAGGCTCACAGCTGCACATTCCAGGCTGGAGGTGCACATGCCAGTCTTGGAGCTCCACATTTAATGTTGGAGCTGCCCATTCCAGGGCTCTGGAGCTGCCCATTCCAGGCTCTCTGTGCCCATTCCAGGGCTCTGGAGCTGCCCATTCCAGGCTCTCCGTGCCCATCCCAGTCTTGGGGATCTCCACCAGAGCAGCTCTGGAGCTCCCTGCTCTCTGCTCCTGCCCAAACTCAGGCTCTGGCATCAGGCTGCTTTCCCAGCTGCTTTTCCAGCTGCTTTTCCCTCTGAAAATCGAGTGGGAAAATGAATCCAGAAGTGTTGGACACCCCCATGATCCAGGTTATTTTTGTCCCTGCTGGAATTCCCTCCACTCCCACTTTTGAGGATGGCTCCCGGCACCATTTGCCACAAGGCCTTAGAGGCCCTGTCCTGCTGGAGGTGTGGGAGGGCAGAGCTTTGGGTTTTAGGGAAGAACATTTCGGTGGGTCAGAGCTGTGTCCTGGAGGTGTGGGAGGGTTTGGGTTTTTAGGGAAGAACATTTCAGTGGGTCAGAGCTGTGTCCTGGAGGTTTGGAAGGGTTTGGGTTTTTAGGGAAGAGCATCCCGGTGGGTCAGAGCTGTGTCCTGGAGGTGTGGGAGGGTTTGGGTTTTTAGGGAAGAACATTTCAGTGGGTCAGAGCTGTGTCCTGGAGGTTTGGAATGGTTTGGGTTTTAGGGAAGAGCATCCCGGTGGGTCAGAGCTGTGTCCTGGAGGTTTGGAAGGGTTTGGGTTTTTAGGGAAGAGCATCCCGGTGGGTCAGAGCTGTGTCCTGGCTGGTGCTGCCACCCTGAGTGCCGGGCAGGGCACGACAGCCCCGGGATGAGGGGATGCAGGGATTGAGGGATGTGGGAATTGAGGGGTGCGGGGGTGCAGGCATTCGGGGAGTCAGGAATGCTGGCACTGAGGGATGCAGGAATTCAGGGATTTGGGCATTCAGGAATGCAGGGGTGAAAAGATGCAGGCATTCAGGGATTTGGGCATTCAGGGATGCAGGGGTGCAAGAATGCAAGAATTGAGGGATGCAGGGGTGCAGGCATACAGGGGTGCAGGGATTCAGGGATTAGGGGATTCAGGGATTCTGCAGGCATTCAAGGATGCAGGGATTCAGGCATTCAGGAGTGCAGCCATTCAGGGATGCAGGGATACAGGATAGAGGGATGCAGGCATTCAGGGATGCAGGGGTGAAAGGATGCAGGCATTCAGGAATGCAGGAATAGAGGCATTTGGGGATGCAGGGATTGAGGGATGCAGGCATTCAGGGGTTCAGGCATGCAGGCATTCAAGGATTATGGGGTGCAGGCACTCAGGGATGCAGGGGTGCAGGGATTCAGGGATGTAGGCATTGAGGGATGCAGGCATTGAGGGATGCAGCCATTCAGGAGTTTAGGGTTGCAGGCATTCAGGGATGCAGGAATTGAGGAATTTAGGCATTGAGGGATGCAGGAATAGAGGCATTCAGGGATGCAAGGACTATGGGGTGCAGGAATTCAGAGATGCAGGAATGGAGGGATGCAAGGACTATGGGATGCAGGAATTCAGAGATGCAGGAATTGAGGGATGCAAGGACTATGGGATGCAGGAATTCAGGCATTCAGGGCTATGTGGATGCAGCATGGAGGAATTCAGGGCTGCAGGGCTTCAGGGATGCAGCATTCAGGCATTCAGGGACACTTTGGGGTGCTCTGCTTTCTCTTGCAGACTTTGCACATCGGGAGCTCCCACCTGGCCCCCCCAAACCCAGACAAGCAGTTCCTGATCTCCCCTCCTGCCTCTCCTCCTGTGGACTGGAAACAAGTGGAGGATGCCACTCCAGTCATTAACTACGACCTTCTATATGCAATCTCCAAGCTAGGACCAGGTAAGAAGGTGGGAAAATCAGAATTTTGGTGGAGGAAAACATCTCAAAACTTCCTGGATTTCTAAAACTTTTCCAAGAAATTTTTATTTCTGTTTATTTTTATTTCTATTTTCTGGTTATTTTTCTTTCTATTTATATTTTAGTTCCATTTATATTTTAGTTCTATTTATATTTTCTTTCTATTTATATTTTGGTTTTATTTATATTTTGGTTTTATTTATATTTTATTTCTAATTTTATTTCCATTTATATTTTACTTGTATTTATATCTTGGCTTTATTTTATTTATTTTTATTTGTATTTTATTTCTATTTTAGTCTATTTTTTCATTTCTATTTTATTTCTATTTATTTTATTCCTATTTATTTTTCTTTCTATTTATATTTTCTTTCTATATTTATTTTCTTTCTATTTATTTTTATAAATTTCTACTTCTGTTTTCTTTTTCTATTTTTTCTTTTTTTTCTTTCTATTTGTATTTTCTACTTATTTTTATTTCGATTTTTTCTTTATATTTTTATTTCTGTTTTCCTCAGATGAGGAAACTGCTACTGAGTGTAGGAGGAACTATCAGTATGAACTTAAAATTCTTTGGAATTTAAGAGGGATAAATTCCTGCCCCTCCTTTCCCCAGTGATTAATGATCACATCCTTGATTTCCCTTTTCTCCCATATTTTATACAACTTATCCATGAAAATTGGTGCAAATTAATCTTTCCCTAAATCCAGCTCAGATTCAGCCTGTTTGGGGCAGTATTATTAATTTTAGGGGAGAGAAAAATGGTCACATTTAATAACATTGAACAGAATTAAATTACTCTTATTATATGAGAATAATTATTCTCATTAATAAGATTAGAGAAAATAAAAACTGTGTCAGATTCATTTTACTGGAGAATTTTTAAAATTCCTGTTCACCTCCAAACTTAGGGAATTGTAAAGGATGGAGAAAAGGGCAGGGCACAACTTTGAGCTCCCTCATGTTGGGATTCAAAACTTCCCATCAAGAACCCTCCTCAGTAAATATTCTTAATAATTTATTATGAAATATTTTTATCAGAGATTTTATTTCCCTGCAATGTGTTTTGGAAGCAGAGGTTGTTTCTGATGGAGCACTTGGAATAAATAAGTAAATAAATGAATAAATAGCACAGCAGCCTCAGTTTGTGTGGGAGTTCAGAGCTGCTCCATGCTGCTGTTCCTTTACTCCAAGTTTTCCTTCCAAATTTTAGGAAAACCAAAAAGAAACTTTAAAACAAATATTTTAGGCCCTTCCAAGCATAAAAAATTTGTCATTTTCCCGTTCCTGAGCATTCCTGTGGAATTTTCCCAACTAAAAACCCCATTGAAAATTTACCATGTCCCATTTGCTAAAAAAAAAAAAACCCATTGAAAGTCACCATGTCACATTTCCTAAAAAGGAACGATTAGAGATTCTCCATGTCCTATTTCCTAAGGATTTCCCCACCTAAAAACCCCATTAAAAACCCCCCAGGTGCCCTTTCCTCTGGAGTTCCCCACCTAAATCCCCCATGGAGAAGCCCCCAGGTGACCTTTCCTCAGGAATTCTCCACCTAAAAACCCCATTAAACCCCGCCAGGTTCCCTTTCCTCAGGAATTCCCACCATGGAAGTGCCCCAGGTGCCCTTCCCTCAGGAGTTCCCCACCTAAATCCCCCATGGAAAAGTCACCCTGTCCCATTTCCTCAGGAATGCCCCACATAAATCCCCCATGGAGAAGCCCCCAGGTGACATTTCCTCAGGAATTCTCCACCTAAAACCCCATTTAATACCCCCCATGTCCCACTTCCTCAGGAATTCCCTCCCCAAATCCGTACTGGAGAAGCCCCCAGGTGCCTTTTCCTCAGGAATACCCCACATGGAAAAGCCCCCAGCTGCCCTTTCCTCAGGAATACCCCACGTGGAAAAGCCCCCAGGTGCCCTTTCCTCAGGAATACCCCACGTGGAAAAGCCCCCAGGTGCCCTTTCCTCAGGAATACCCCACATGGAAAAGCCCCCAGCTGCCCTTTCCTCAGGAATACCCCACCTAAAAACCCCATTAAAAAGTCACCATGTCCCTTTTCCCAAGGAATTCCCCACCTAAATCCCCCCTGGAAAAGCCCCCAGGTGACATTTCTTCAGGAACACCCCACCTAAAAACACCCATTAAAACCCCCTCAGGTGCCCTTTCCTCAAGAGTTCCCTACATGGAAAAGCCCCCAGGTGCCCTTTCCTCAGGAATTCCCACCATGGAAGAGCCTCCAGGTGACACTTCCTCAGGAATTCCCTCCCCAAATCCGTACTGGAGAAGCCCCCAGGTGCCCTTTCCTCAGGAATACCCCACATGGAAAAGCCCCCTGGTGACATCTCCTCAGGAATACCCCACATGGAAAAGCCCCCAGGTTCCCTTTCCTCAGGAATTCCCATTTTCACTCCCATTTTTCCCTCCCCCAGGGGACAAGTACGAGCTGCACGCTGCCACAGCCACCACCCCCAGCGTGGTCGTCCACGTGTGTGAGAGCGACCAGGAGGGCGAGGCCGAGGAGGAGCCCAAAAAACCCAAACCCAAAATTTCCGCAGGAACTCTCCCCCTGAAAACCTCCTGGAAAAGCCCCCAGCTGCCCTTTCCTCAGGAATACCCCACATGGAAAAGCCCCCAGCTGCCCTTTCCTCAGGAATACCCCACATGGAAAAGGCCCCTGGTGACATTTCCTCAGGAATACCCCACATGGAAAAGCCTCCAGCTGCCCTTTCCTCAGGAATTCTCCACCTAAACCCGTACTGGAGAAGCCCCAGGTGCCCTTTCCTCAGGAATTCCCTCCCCAAATCCGTACTGGAGAAGCCCCCAGGTTCCCTTTCCTCAGGAATTCCCATTTTCACTCCCATTTTTCCCCCCTCAGGGGACAAGTACGAGCTGCACGCTGCCACAGCCACCACCCCCAGCGTGGTCGTCCACGTGTGTGAGAGCGACCAGGAGGGCGAGGCCGAGGAGGAGCCCAAAAAGCCCAAACCCAAAATCATCCAGACCCGTCGGCCCGACTACGGCCCCGCCGCGCTGAGCTGAGGCGGGCCCGGCGCTGCCCCCTGCGGAGGAGATCGGCCTTCGCAAGGAGTTTTCCCTTCCGAGGAGCCCTCCAAGGGTTTGCCGTGCGAAGGCGCCCGGCTGCGGCGGCGCAGCTGCAGGAGGAGAACCCCAGGTTTGCTGCGCATAAAGGAATTCCCTGCTCGGTTTGGAGCCTCGGCCCGTGTGCCGAGCGAATTCCCACGTGCTGGGAGCACAGGGTGGGAGAAGGGGACATTTTGGGGACAAGCTGGGCTTATTCTGCGGGACAGTTCCTTGTTGTGACACCCCATTGATGGGTGTTTGGAAAACCTTGGGATGACAGGGTTGGAGAGATGATGGGAATTTTGGGAATTTAACCCTTTTTCTTACGCTAGGTTTTGTGCATGTTTCTTCTTGGTCTTCTCAAGTCGTTTGCTTTCTTTTGTAGAGTTTCTCCCAAGTTTCTGGAAATCTGGGAATTGTTTTGAAGTATTTGTTATCTCAGCATCCCAGAATTCCTCCTGGATGTGTACATACATGATATATTTATATTTGGTTTTATTGGCACTCGTTTTCCAGCAGGATCCAATTCCTCCAGCACCTGCTTTTGGTGCTCTGGAAGTTGTGCTTTTAAAATTTGAACCTTTGGAATTCCTGCAGTGGGTTTTACCTGGCAAAGCAGTGGAAAAACGTGCAATAGGAGAATTGTTGGAATACATGGATTTTAAATTATTTTAAGTTCAGGTAATTTATATCTCCAATAGGATTTGTTTGGGAGCTTTGACTCAAGGGGTGAAAAAAGGACTCAAATAATGCTGATGGTGCATATTCAGAGCAGGGGGATTTTTCCAGTGAGAAAAACAACTATGGAGAAACTTGAATCTGCATTTTTGGTGAGTAAAGATTTGCTTGGGATTGGAAAATTCCACCCAGGAAGCAGTGAGGAGAGCTGGAGTGCCTTTTCCTTGTCCATTCCTACTCCAAGCTGCACACTTGGATCTTTTTCTACTGCTTTTGGATATCAAAAAATCCAAACTTTCTGAGCTTTGCTTCCAAACTCAGCTGGGATGAAATGCTTCATGCCAAGGAATGCTGATTTAAGCAATGGGAATATGTGGGAGAAGCTTTAGGGCTTTTTTTCTGGCAGTGTTTAAAGGCTCCTAAATGCAAATTTTAAAGAAGAAAGATGGCAGAAATATTTTAATACTGTTTTTTAAACTGGAGATCCTCACCTTGAAACAGGGGTCAGGATTTTTTTGGAGGAGACAGGAATTGCTATCCCTAGGAAATGCCACTTGGGGTCTTGGAGAAGGGATGTTGGAGCCTCTCACTGTGTTTTTAGGAATCAGACTGTGGCTGTCTCCTGGTTTGCCCTTGCCACAGTTGGTCTGAGAAGAGATTGAAGCAAATGTTGACTGTTTTGACACCTCGATTTTTGAAATAATATTTGTTTTAAAAAGAGTGGAGCCGTTCCAGGCCACGGTGCAGGGAAACAGGGTGTTTGGAAGGCCTGGAACTCCTGACTGGAACACAAATGAGAGACCAGGAATACACTGAATTTCCTGCTCTGGCTTGGATTGTGATTCCCTGGGAAGTGGAGCAAAGCCTGGCCCTGGTGTCTGGGTGGCCCTGGTTGAGAAGAGCTGATTCCATGGATTGCTGGAGCTGCAACACAGGAAAATCAGATTATTCTGGGTTACCCTCAGCTGGCTCCACCCTGCATTCAGGGTGCTGCATTCAACACCCAAAAGAGAGGAACTGATGGAGGAAAACTTTGCAGGTTTGCCACAACTGCCTTGAAGCCTTTCCAAGACTTTTCCATGTTTCTCAAACGTCTGCTGGACTCTGTGTCTCACCACATTCAGTTCAAAGCATTGGGAATAATTCCTGTCCTGTCCTTCTTCCATGAAAAATCCAAGCATGACTGTGGCAGTACAAACCCAGGGGGCTGCTGCTGTGTTCCCTCCAAAAGCAGAGCTGCTTTTCAGTTCTAACCATCAATAAATCTGATTTTTGTCATCTTAATACCTGACCCTTGCCTGAGGTGGGAACCATGGAAATCTTGGAATGCTCTCAGTGTGTTCCTGCTTGGATCTGCCACCTCCTGTCCCCAAGACTCCAGTGTGCTGCTTGCTTTTTCTGGTTATTTTTGTAATGTTCCAATGGATGCTTAGTTGGTATTTTATACACTTGTATAGCACGGGGCAGATTGAAATTAAAATATTTTGTTGTCTTCTTGTAAATGTCCTGGTGTTTTCTGCACAGAACCACCCCAAGTTCAGCACCAAAATGGGAATTTTCAGCTTCCAGAGGGGCAGAATGTTGTGCCAGGCCCTCATAAAGTGACGCCTTGAAAAGGTTTCCAACCCTCAGAGAATTGCATGAGCTCCACGTGGGAGATCATGTGAGAATCAAACCTGATTCTTCTGAGCCTCAAGTTCCTGATAAAGGTATCGGCATCTTCCTGCTCCAGAATAATCCCTGCGCATTGGTAATACATGAAATATTTCTATTAAAAATGAACAGTTTGGGGTTTTTTGCAGAGAGGTTCTGGATTCCCCAGCCCTGGAAGTGTCCAGGGTCAGGTTGGATGGGGCTTGGAGCAGCCTGGGATGGTGGGAGGTGGAGTGAGATGAGCTTTAAGGTCCCTCCATCCCAAACCATCCCATGATTTCTGAAGCTCCTGGAATACAGAAATACATCAGTATTCAATGGCTTTACCTGAAAACTTTAAGTCCTTTTGCTGCAAAAGGAATTAAGGGAAACCATGAAGGTTTTGCTGCGTGAAGGGACGGAAGTCCTGTGATGGCAGAAAGGAATTTCTGGTGCCCAATTAAAGCCCTGCCTCATTAAAGAGGTGAAGGCAGCGGCCTCAAAAGGACCAAAGTTGGTTTTTAATCAGTTTTGTTTTCCAGAGCAGCCCCAAGGGTGGAAACTTTGAGTCCATCAGAAGCTTCTTCTTCAGTTCACACTTGGCAGGGGTGGGGAAGGAATGAGCTGCAGAGCTCTGGAGCCATTTGAACAATTTTTGAACCATTTTGGAACAATTCCAGCAGGGATTTTGCCTATGGCTTCATCACCTGCCTGCTTGAATTTGCTTGGCTTGGGGAACACAAGTTCTTTTTATCCTGCCTTGCCCAACACACTTCAGAAACATTTTCCAGAGAATTATTCCTTGCTAATGCTTTTAATAATTCATAATGGATCTGGAAAGACAAAACAATGAAGAAGACATTCCCCAAGACACTGGTAAAGAACATTTTGACACTAAACTTTCAATTAATACCAAACTTTCAGTGCTACAGGCAGTGAGGGAGGAGCACAGAGGTGACTCCAGTGACAGGGGGCAGGATGGAGCTGGCAGGGCTGGATTTATCTTCCCGGACAGAATTTCCATTGGTAACAGGGAACTGTCACGTTCCAGGCTTTGGCATGTTGTGCTGTGTGTGTTTTCCTGCCAGGAATTCCTTTTGTTTGGCGTTCCTTTGGAAATGGCTGGAAAACACATCCTGGGAGGAGCAGCTGGACAAGAGGAGGCTCAGGGGGGACCTCAGTGCTCCCCAGAACTCCTGACAGGAGGGGCAGGGAAGGGAGGAGAGGGAATTCCGTGGGCTGGAATTGCACCAGGGCAGATGGCTCAGGTTGGGGATGGGGACAGGAAATTTCCCTTCCCTGGAATGGGCTCAGGGCACAGGGCTGGGCCCAGGGGGCTCTGGAATGTCCCCAGGAGGAGCCCCCAGAGCCCCCCTGGTCCCTGCTCAGGGCTGGGCACTGCCAGGGCAGGGGTTGTGCCCCCTGTGAGGGGAATTGCTGGGCACGCATCCCTGCCCATCCCTCTGGTCCCATCCCTTGGCACCACTGAGAAGAGCCTGGGGCATCCGTTGGCAACCTGATGGATGCCCAGGGCTGGAGAGCAGAGCTTCCTGATGCCATTGAAGATAAACCAAGTTAATCATGAAGATAAATCTAGTGAATCGTTTTCCTTTGTGAAAGTTTCTGAAAGGAATCTCTTTCTTGGTGCCCCTCTGACGATCTGTGGGGTGTTTGGGTCAGAGCTGCCCAGGGAGGTTTGGGGTCCCTGTCCCTGGGAGTGCCAGGAGGGGTCTGGATGTGGCCTTGGGGTGATGCTGGTGCTGCTGGGGTGGGCCTGGATGCTCCTGAAGGGCTCTTCCCACCTTGAAAACCTGGGGTTGGAGCCTTGAAGTGGGACTGAGTCCCACTGAAGCTGAAGGATTTCCAGAGGCACGAGGAAGTGCCCATAGGTGGAGCTCAATATCCAACAATGGCGTTCATTATCCTGAATAATACCAGCTCTGGCTCCCAGCCCCTCAGCAGATGCTGGAAAAGATCTCTGACATCCCTGCCAGCCCTCAGCCTTCCAGGATCCCACCTTTACAAACTGCTGCTCTGCATTTCCCTGTGGAAATCTCTTCGAAGGAGCACCCACAGAGAAGAGTGGCTGCATCCAGATGGAAAAGGGAAATGTTGGGTGCCGCTTGCGGCTCTGTAGAAGTGACCCCAACCCCCAGGGCGTGTGGGATTTACAGAGAGCTCATCCAAATAATTCTCCTCCCTGGAGGAGACTCCTGAGGGAGCTCAGAGCCCATCCCAGAGCCTGAAGGGGGCTCTGGAAAGGAGGGAGAGGGGTTTGGTACATGGGCAGAGTATTACTGCGACCTGTGTGGGTCGCAGCTGGTGAGAGAGAGACGGTGAATCTTGTTTCTTGAATCAGAAGGCTTGATTTATTAATATATGATATTATACATTATAGTTATGCTAAAAGAATATAGAGAGAGGTTTGCAGAGCAGCTAGCTAAGCTAAGAAGAGATAGGACAGAACCCACAACAAAGTTGTGGCCAAGGACTCAGTCCCCTGGCTTGCACTGGTGATTGGCTCTTAATTATAAACATAGAAAATGAGCCAATCAAGGTGAATCCTATTGCATTCCACAGCAGCTGATAATAATTGTTTACCTTCTCTTCGGGGGCCCCTGGCCTCCCGAAGACACAGAAATGTGAAAGAAAGGATTTCTGTGGAGAAATGTCTGCGACAGGCAGAGAGTGCCAGCACTCAGGGAATGGCTTTCAATTGAAGGAGGGCAGGGCTGGGTGGGATTTTGGGAATTGGGAATCGTTCCCTGGCAGGGAATTCCATCCCTGCATCCCTGGCAGTGCCCAGGGCTAGGCTGGACACTGGGGACAGTGGGAGGTGTCCCTGCCTGTGGGACATGGAAATGACCCTGAAAATCCCTCCCAGCCCAGTTCTGGGGTTCTCTTAAGTGCCTTTCACAGCTGCGTGGGGGTTTTTTTTGACCTTTTCTAGCAGCTGAACCGTGCTGGGTTGAGCCTTTGTAAATAAAGTAATGATGCATTTATTGATGTGATTCGAGCGGGAAAATGCAGGACCTGCCATAAAAAGCAGCTTTTCCTTCTGAGCAGCACAGCCGTCCCCAAAGCTGTGCCAGTGCCTTCCCTGGAAGGCTGTGGGAGCCTGGCTGGCTCCACGTGCTGCCGAGGCATGGAAAGCTCTTGCTGAATGCCTCTCCCACGCAGCCCCAGCTTGGCAGAGGGATTGCCATGGGCTGCACCTGCTTTGTGATCTGCTGGATGGATTCTGGCTGCTCAGCTGCCTCCTGGATCAGCAGGAGCTGCTGGGACGTGCAGGAGTGCTGGGCTGGCAGTAACCTGGGCACAGTTTCCATTGTGCTGCCCTGAGAGAGCAGAGCTCCCAGAGCTGAGCTCCTGCAGAGGGGAGGCTTATTCGGCACATTGCCCGGGGCTTCTCTTGGCTGGGTTTGCATTAGGGTTTTAATGTAATGTGGATTTTTATAGTGTTGTCTGAGACTTCAGAGTGAAGAGCTGGGGCTCATCCAGCCTTTCCTGGTGGGTACAGCAGCCCTGTGTTCTTCTGGAAGATTCCCTGAGGGAGCGGCCTCAGGCCGGGCCAGGGCAGGCTCAGCTGGGACAGCAGCAGCAATTTGCCCATGGAAAGGGAGCTCAGGCCTTGGCAGGGGCTGCCCAGGGAGCTTTGCAGTGCCCATCCCTGCAGGTGTGCCCTGGAGGTGGCACTGAGTGCTCTGGGCTGGGCACAGGGTGCCCATGGGGCACAGCTGGCACTGCATGGGCTGGCAGGGCTGTGCCAGCCCCAGGGATTCCATGAAAAGGGAAGGAGACATTTCACAGAATTCCCAGAATCCAGAATCCCTGGGTTGGAAGAGACCTCCAAGACCATCGAGTCCAAGGCAGCCCCAACTGAACCCTGGCCCCCAGTGCCACCTCCAGGCTTTGTGAAACAAACCCATTTCAGGGGAGGGAAACCCATCCCTGGGTGTTTGTGCCCAGGGCTGTCTCCAGCATCCACCTCCCCCTGCCCTGGCCAGCAGGAGCTGCAGGTGGATGAGGCCAGGAGCACAAATCACCCCAGCTGGGCATCTGGAGGTGCCCAAGGAGCACCTGGAGGTGGCACTGAGTGCTCTGCGCTGGGCACAAGGTGGGCACAGCTGGCACTGCATGGGCTGGCAGGGCTGTGCCAGCCCCGGGGATTTGGGGATCCAAGAAACACAGGATGAGACACCTTGGGCAGTGCCTTGTTCAGCCAGCACCACCTTACACAGACTGGAAATGCAATTAAAACCCAGATTTTCCCCTGCAGGTTTTTGCTCGCTAACAAGAAGCAGAACTCCTTCCCAGTGTCCTTCACCACAAGTGCCCCATTTGCCTCCAGGACAGTCCCTGTCCTGCCAGGCAGCAGCTCTGACCCCCAGTGTGACACCAGGCAGATCCTGCGATTCCCTGCCCCGGGAATTCTGTGTTCCCTGTGTTCCCTGTGTGTGCTCCTCACCCTCCCCCTGCTCTCAGGGGTCACACACAGCCTCTCAGATTCACATATTCACATTTGAGAAATGGCTGGGCTGCACACAACTTTCCTGGCAGCTTCTGGAGTTCCCTGCTTGTTCCTGCAGCTCCCGAGGTGAGGAAGAGCAGCTGAGGAAATGCTGGAATGGGAGAGATGATTCCAGAGAGGGCTGGAGGAGCAGGAGGGAAGGGCTGATTGAACACTGATTAATTAATTGTCCACCAAAGCTCACAGTGATGCTTTCCCTTGGCAAACATCAGGCTCCAGAACAGAAATCTGTCCGAGAGCTGCAGTGTGAGCAGAGACACTCAGCTGAGGGGGATAAAGGGGGAACAGGGACAGAGTGGGCAGCACTGCCAGCGTGTCCTTGGCACTGAACCCTCCTTTTGTCCTGCTGGGTCCCCAGGGCTGCTCCTGATGACCCCAGCCTGCCTGCTGGGCACCAGGACGGGCACACAGGGGCTGGGTTTGCTCCATCCCCACGGGATAACAGCGCCCTGCATCCCAAGGACACCCCAGGGAGAGGCCACCCTCTGCCCAGGGGGATTTGGTGCTGGTTCGGTGCCATCAGCCACACCAAACCCCAGTGCTGGCACTGCAGAGCCCTGGATCCTGCTCTGGGAATGCCAGGCTCCCGATGATCCCAGCCTGGCTGCCACCAGGGCTCTGCCCTCTGCAGGTGCTGCTTCCTTTGCTTCCAAACATCTCCACTTCCCACGGGGTGAGCGGCTGCCACAGGGAGCAGCAAACCCTGCACCAGAAATCCCTTAAACCCTGTGCCAGCAACCCCTGAAATCCTGCACCAGCAATCCCTCAGATCCTGCACCAGCAATCCCTGAAATCCTGCACCAGCAATCCCTCAGACCCTGCAGCAGCACAGCAGCTCCACTCAGAGGGACTGGGACAGAAACCACGGGGAGAGGCCCCCCTGCAGGGGATCTCAGCATCAGCCAGGGACAAGCATGGAATCATGGAATGGTTTGGGCTGGGAAGGACCCCAAATCCCACCCAGTGCCAGCCCTGCCATGGCAGGGACACCTCCCACTGTCCCCAGTGTCCAGCCTGGCCTTGGGCACTGCCAGGGGTGCAGGGGCAGCCCCAGCTGCTCTGGGCACCCTGTGCCAGGGCCTGCCCACCCTGCCAGGCAGGAAATTGTTCCTAATATCTGATCTAAACCTGGAATTTTTCAGTGTGGAGCCATTCCCTGTGTGCTGTCCCTGCATCCCCTGGCAATTGTCTCTCTCCAGCTTTCCTGGGGCTCCTCCAGGCCCTGCAAGGCCACCCTGAGCTCAGCCCAAAGCTTCTCCTGTGCAGGTGAGCAATGCCAGCTGTGCCAGCCTTTCCTGCCAGCAGAGCTGCTCCATCCCTCTGCCCATCCTGGAGCCTCCTCTGGGCTCTGCAGCAGCTCCAGCTCCTCCCTGCGCTGGTTCCAGGGTCCCTGGGCATGAGCAGCCCCAGGAATGGGGCAGGATCCATGTTTGGAGTCCCTGGGTTCCAACCCAACACATGCACTGGGTTCCTGCCTCAGTTTATTGTGTATCATCAATCAGAGTGAAATGCCAGGGGATTTTTCTTTGGGAGACAGAACAGAAGCCTTTTGTGCTGGGTTTGCTGTGGGTGGGGCTGGGGAGGAAGCAATCCTCCTCCTCCTCCTTTTGAAGGGGAGAAAACTCCCCAATTATTTGCACTGACCTTGCCCTGAGTGCATTTGCTTTGCTGGCCAGTGGCTGTTTGGGGCATGGAGGGAAATGCTGGCACACCTTGAAAGGAAAAGCAGCCCCGGCTGGGCACACCTGGCCAGGGGCGGCTGCCGGAGGCCTGGCCCGGGCACCACAGGCTGGATCTGTGCTCTCAGGTGGAGCTGGGAGCCCACAGAGGTGCAGATTGGAAATTAGAGGATAGTTGTCCCTGGAAGGGTGGTCAGGCCTTGGGATGAGCTGCCCAGGGAGGGGCTGCAGTCTCTGGGAGTGTTCAGGATGTGGCCCTGGGGTGATGCTGGTGCTGCTGGGGCATTTTGAAGGTCTGTGCTGGTGCTCACAGGGGTCTGAGGATGAGGGAAGAGATGAGGATCTGACTCCATGTTTCAGAAGGCTGATTTATTATTTTATTATATATATTACATTAAAACTGTACTAAAAGAATAGAAGAAAGGATTTCATCAGAAGGCTGGCTAAGAATAGAAAAAGAAATAATGAATAACAAAGGCTTGTCACTGACCAAGCCAGCTGACTGTGATTGGCCATTAAATAGAAACAACCACATGAGGCCAATCCCAGATGCACCTGTTGCATTCCACAGCAGCAGATAATCATTGTTTGCATTTTGTTCCTGAGGCCTCTCAGTTTCTCAGGAGGAAAAATCCTTAGGAAAGGATTTTTCATAAAAGATGTCTGTGACAAAGGTCTCTTCCAATCCTGATGATGCTTGGGCCCTGTAAAAGCCACATTTGCAGATAATTTGTTTGTAAAAGTTCTTAAACTCAGCTCTTAAAAAAACCAACCCCAAACCCAACCCATTCTGTGATCCAAACCCGCTGGAGAACTTGGATGTTGGAGCTTTAATGAAACTGAAGTGTTGATCCCTGGGTTATTTCAGGTTTGTTTTTGGTGTTTTGGGCAGTTCTGTGTCCTGGTTCATTGGCTGGTGTGATGAGCAGCCCCAGACTGTGGATGGGCACCCCTGCGAGGCTGGCTTGGACAGGGATTGGAACAACCTGGCAGAGTGGAAGGGCTGCAATGGGATGGGATTCCAGGTCCCTCTCACACCAAACGTGGAGTTTTGGGTGAGATTCAAAAGAAAAAAAAAAAAAATCCCGTGGAACGTTTTCCTGTTGTGTGGGAATAAAAGGGGTGAATTTTGAACTTCAAGAGCAGCAGAGCAAACAAAGGCTTTGTTTTCCAGCCACTGCTTTGCCCTGGAAAGCTCCACTTTGAGGGACACCTCTCTTTGACTCGTCCCAAGAGGTTCCCTCGGCCCCCACAATTAAATCTCGGCTGTCAACGTGTTGAATTAATTTTCCATCAGAAGCTTTATTACATTTAGTGAAGGATGGGAAGCACTGAGGATGTTAAAGCTCAGCTTTGCTTGGGTGGAGGAGAATTCCAATCAAACACCAGCGTCAAGGCAAAGGATTCCAGTGTTCTCCCAGCCCTCATCATTCCCGGTGCTCCCCACTGCCCAGAGCACTCCTGTGATGCTCTCAGGTGGTTAAAGCTCCTAAATGGACAAGAATCCCATTTATTTGTTTTAATTTGGGTTAAAAGGTGATGCCAGGCTGAGCTTTTTGATGGGAGTGGAGCTGCTCACAATACCAGGATAAGAAACATCCCCTTGCTGAGATCTGCTGGAAAATATTTGGATGGACAAAGTGCTGCATTACTGGGCCTTGATTAATGGATGGTGTTTGGAAACAAAACTTTCCAAACAAAAGGAATGATGTGCTATATCTGGCAGAGGGGTTGATCAACAGGAATTCACTTTTTCCATTTCCTTGTGCGGAACAAACAAAGGAGGCTTAAATGTAGTAAATCACTTAGTCACGGCATTAGGAATGGCACGGTGGGGTAATCACAGAGTTATGGAATGGCTGAGCTGGAAGGGACATTAATGATCACCCAGTGCCACCCCTGCCATGGCAGGGACACCCCCACTGTCCCCAGTGTCCAGCCTGGAGCTGAACATTCCAGGGATCCAGGGCAGCCCCCGCTGCTCTGTGCCAGGGCCTGCCCACCTTCACAGGCAAGATTCCTCCCAGTTTCTGATCCAACACTGCTCTCAGCTGGGACAGCAGCAGCAATTTGCCCATGGAAAGGGAGCTCAGGCCTTGGCAGGGGCTGCCCAGGGAGCTTTGCAGTGCCCATCCCTGCAGGTGTGCCCTGGAGGTGGCACTGAGTGCTCTGCGCTGGGGACAAGGTGCCCATGGGGCACAGCTGGCACTGCATCGGCTGGCAGGGCTGTGCCAGCCCCAGGGGTTTGGGGATTCTGTGGAATCCAATGGGTTTTGTGGCAGTTTGGGGTTTCCATGAAAGAAATTTGGGGTTTCCAAAGTGTCTCTGTGTGCGTCTGGATCTTTTTGCACCCTCAGCCTCTCCTTCACCTGCACCCTGCTCTCTGAGGGTGCTTCCCTTTCAGTCAGGAGGCAGCAGAGCTTTGGGAGTTTTCAGAAGGAGGGAACCGGAGCAGTTCATTAAAACACCTCAGAAATGGAGCCCAACTCTTTTACAAACCTTGTAGTTAAGGTCAGCTCATCCCTTGCTTGTGCTGCTGTTATCCCTGCATGGTGACTGGGGCAACAAACCCAGGATGGGCAGCGCCAGAGGCTTTTTCAGCCCTGACTGAGCTCCAGAGCAGGATTCGGCCTTTGCTGCTGGCCAGGGAGGAACGGGAATCCTGAGTTTAGCACCAGTCTGGGAATCCTGAGTTTAGCACCAGTCTGGGAA